>NC_068452.1:2887269-2950334 GCF_023373465.1 Oncorhynchus keta | reverse complement strand
TATAAAGGAGTGAGATCTGTGGAATGACAGAGTGGCTGTGGAATGTTCTGGGTGGACGGGAGGAGATCAAAGGATTGCTATAGGGGAAGCAGATGAACATCTGTGGATTAGGCGAAGGAGGGGTTGAGGTCAGGAGGTCAGGTCAGATCCCCTGAAGGGAGTATTAAGGATTTACTAGCCACTTCCTGTTTAACCATAAGATGTAAGAATTGAAGAGAATCAAAAATCGAATCATTTTTTTTATATAGCCCTTCGTACATCAGCTGATATCTCAAAGTGCTGTACAGAAACCCAGCCTAAAACCCCAAACAGCAAGCAATGCAGGTGTAGAAGCACGGTGGCTAGGAAAAACTCCCTAGAAAGGCCAAAACCTAGGAAGAAACCTAGAGAGGAACCAGGCTATGTGGGATGGCCAGTCCTCTTCTGGCTGTGCCGGGTGGAGATTATAACAGAACATGGCCAAGATGTTCAAATGTTCATAAATGACCTGCATGGTCCAATAATAATAAGGCAGAACAGTTGAAACTGGAGCAGCAGCACGGCCAGGTGGACTGGGGACAGCAAGGAGTCATCATGTCAGGTAGTCCTGAGACATGGTCCTAGGGCTCAGGTCCTCCGAGAGAGAGAGAAAGAAAGAGAGAATTAGAGAGAGCACACTTAAATTCACACAGGACACCGAATAGGACAGGAGAAGTACTCCAGATATAACAAACTGACCCTAGTCCCCCGACACATAAACTACTGCAGCATAAATACTGGAGGCTGAGACAGGAGGGGTCAGGAGACACTGTGGCCCCATCCGAGGACACCCCTGGACAGGGCCAAACAGGAAGGATATAACCCCACCCACTTTGCCAAAGCACAGCCCCCACACCACTAGAGGGATATCTTCAACCACCAACTTACTATCCTGAGACAAGGCCGAGTATAGCCCACAAAGATCTCCGCCACGGTACAAACCCAAGTGGGGGGCGCCAACCCAGACAGGAAGATCACATCAGTGACTTAACCCACTCAGGTGACGCACCCCTCCCAGGGACGGTATGAAAGAGCCCCAGTAAGCCAGTGACTCAGCCCCTGTAATAGGGTTAGAGGCAGAGAATCCCAGTGGAAAGAGGGGAACCGGCCAAGCAGAGACAGCAGTGAGTTGCTGCCTTTTCTAAAAATTTTGAGAGGAATGGAAGATTCGATATAGGCCGATAGTTTTTTATATTTTCTGGGTCAAGGTTTGGCTTTTTCAAGAGAGGCTTTATTACTGCCACTTTTAGTGAGTTTGGAACACATCCGGTGGTTAGAGAGCCGTTTATTATGTTCAACATAGGAGGGCCAAGCACAGGAAGCAGCTCTTTCAGTAGTTTAGTTGGAATAGGGGCCAGTATGCAGTTTGAAGGTTTAGAGGACATGATTCTTTTCATCATTGTGTCAAGATATAGTACTAAAACACTTGAGCGTCTCTCTTGATCCTAGGTCCTGGCAGAGTTGTGCAGACTCAGGACAACTGAGCTTTGAAGGAATACGCAGATTTAAAGAGGAGTCCGTAATTTGCTTTCTAATAATCATGATCTTTTCCTCAGAGAAGTTCATGAATTTATCACTGCTGAAGTGAAAGCCATCCTCTCTTGGGGAATGCTGCTTTTTAGTTAGCTTTGCGACAGTATCAAAAAGGAATTTCGGATTGTTCTTATTTTCCTCAATTAACTTAGAAAAATAGGATGATCGAGCAGCAGTAAGGGCTCTTCGGTACTGTACGGTACTGTCTTTCCAAGCTAGTCGGAAGACTTCCAGTTTGAGAAGGAGGAGTGTCTTAAGTGGGATATATATACCCGTGATGGTGAGAAATATCTGGTGGTCTGAATTACAGCTGTAATGACCCGTTGGGGAGAATTAAACTTGGTTAAGCTTCTCTAGTGTCCGTGAGTTATTTACTCTGATAAATAAGAACCTAACACATCTTTGTGAAGACTCAATAGGATACCTTTATCCTATTCATTCATCCCATCTCCTTTAGTTCACACACTGTGAATCTCTGGCTCACTGTGACTAAAGATAACAAGCCACATCAGTACATGTCTATGAATGGCTCCGAGCCATGCTGTCTGTTTCTCCATTGGAACAAAGGAGCTAAATGTATCGGCATCTCTACTCACCCTCAGGTGTCAGGGCAACGGAGTGTTGAATGTTCTACCTGTCGGTGCACCATGTATCCCATGATTCACTGGTATGAAATCAAATGGAAGGCTAATATACACAATTTCATATATGCACAACTTAATTTCTCAAGATGTTCTTTCAGCATAAATTACATTAAAATGAATTTGTCTGGTCTCATTGCCTTCAATCTATGTCTCAGGGCAGGTTTACTTTTCCAAATAGAACAAGAATGTGATGAACGTTGGAACTAAACCCTATATGATCAAATTATATAATCTGCACTCAACCACTAGACACCACCATACCAACTGCAATAGTGCCATCTCATGAGCAATTATTGCCAACCATGTGAAATTGACTAATTGTCGAAATTATCTCAATTCTGGCATTAGGGTGATGAATGTATGATGCATCATAGTGATCAAGTGAATGATAGAATGTCAGCTCACATTAAAGTGAGCTGCTGCTTAGCCCCACTCTCTATGTGCATGCAAAACGACACCCTATTGGGCTCTGGTTAGAGTATTTCCCTACATAGGGATAATGAGCACATCCCTTCAAGAAAATACAGGAAGGGAAATAGCTTTGGTTAACAGGCTGCTCTTATTACCAAAATAATAAGAGCCTCTTGTTCCAACACTGTTGAGATATACAGGACTAGAGGCCTCTTACAGTATGTCCAAACTTTTGTTAAGGAAATCTTATTGAATTTCAAAAGAGGCAAAATATTAAAATGAGAGTTTTGAAAGTAGAGTTTGAAAAATGAATGGTCCTGCTCAGTTGCATCTATTATTCATGGTTGTTTCAGTCACTCAATAGAATCAACCCTTTTGGTCGGTTTATTCTTTTTGAACTGTTAAAGTGCAGGTTTGCTTGGAATTGTTCAGCGCACATGTCCTTGGTACTTGGCCTTTAATTCAAAACATGCCAGTTCATTCTAAGTAATTGCATCAGGGCTGGGGTTTCAATTTGCATTGAAGGCAGTCAATTCAGAAAGTAAAGTTAATTTTAAAAAATTGCATCTATTTTCAATGACTGATTAGTAGAAGCTATTTACATCAAAAGTGTTTGATTTTATAATTTTTTTAATCACCTCCTGAATTGAATGCCTTCAATTCGAATTGAGCCCAGCCCTGAAGTACAACAATGTGAACCTTTCAAATAAATACTGGCATGGGTGGTGGGAGAGATGATGTATAGGTGTTCTTTATGTAGACGCTTGAAGAGTATGAAGACAGCTCCAACAATGGAACCAAGCACCATACTATACTCACGTATACTATACTATACACTGAGTGTACAAAACATTAAGAACACTAAGCAATAAGGCCTGAGGGGGTGATGTTTATGGCCATTATTGCCATTATAAACTGGTTACCAATGCAATTAGACCAGTAAAAAGTCATGCTTTGTCATTCCTGTGCTATATGGTCTGATATACCACGGCTGTCAGCCAATCAGCATTCGGGCTCGAACCACTCAGTTTAGAATATACAATACACATGTATCCAAGTGAGTGAATACAGAATACATAACTGCACACAAACCCACGTGTGTTAAACAATTGCTTTATTTGCAGTATAAACTAATTAGGCAGATACAAACCCTCGTGGTCGTTTTACAGTAATAGTTTTACAGTAATAACATATACCTTGTCGTACTCTTGTGCATAGAAGAACAGTACACACCACAGTTGAGGCCTATACTTGTGCATCAGCCTTAACCTCATAGCCCTGCGATTTATACAAGGCAATACTACATCATGTCTCCCTTTATACATATATTATATAGAGCTATGTGTATTCATATATTTACAAAACTCTTATCAAATGTAGAAAAGTTGCATATAAATCATCTTTATCACACATTTCACAAAATAATTGGAAAAAAACCTTCATTTGTAGTCTTCATTTTAATTTTGGTACAAGTAAACTTTGTGGTAGGTACATAGTGTCCTCATCTAGAACAAAAGAAAAACAAAATGTCAATGAACAATACAGACTTTGTCCCATCTGAACGCTCTTATTCCCACAGCAGACATCATATGTTTGTTTCTGTGACATACAGTATAACTAATGGTTATTATGGCACTATTTTGACATATTTTAATGAGACCATGTTGTCTATAGATAAGCCATGCTATCTATCACCAAGCATAGCTCGGTCACAGAAAAGACCTACGGGCAACAGTGAAGTTTTAAGACGGTTGACTGTGAAGTACTGTTGCAACTCAAACTCAACACCCCTCTGTCCCCCAGGAATTCAAGCTGCAAAGACAAACGACAAAACTTCACAACTTAGGATTGTAATAGGCTTATTTATTTAACATGAAACTGATGTGATCCTCCATCTTCCCAATAGAGTCCCATAGTGACTGGTGAGTTTGTTACTGTAAAAAATTGCTCCAGGATAATACCAATGCTTTGGCTTGGTCCACTAATTATTGGGAGTGAAAACTGGCTATACTAACAAAAGGCATCATTTGTTAAAGAAATGAGCTGAAAACTGGCCATATGGATTTGCTACCTTATTGTTATCCATGCTTGGTGTACCAATGACAAGCTGTTGAATTGCTGCCCACAATGCTTCCTTCAACTTACACTTCAGCAGTATATTCTATGTGCAAAACATGGACACGACGTGACCAGACATTCATTCAATCTTTATTGCTTAGAACTGTGCCCGAGTGGCACAGACAGGCGCTAAGTGTAAGTGTAATTAGTGTCAAGGACTAACTGGTGTGGGGTGTTGAAGTGTCTTTCTCACCCCTACGATAAAGTGTGGCACTGCTAGGTCCATTAAATGTATCAACTGAAAGCTACATATACTGTAGCTGTACATATACTGCAGCTGTACATATACTGTAGCTGTACATATACTGCAGCTGTACATATACTGCAGCTGTACATATACTGCAGCTGTACATATACTGCAGCTGTACATATACTGTAGCTGTACATATACTGCAGCTGTACATATACTGCAGCTGTACATATACTGTAGCTGTACATATACTGCAGCTGTACATATACTGCAGCTGTACATATACTGTAGCTGTACATATACTGCAGCTGTACATATACTGTAGCTGTACATATACTGTAGCTGTACATACATTGTAGCTGTACATATACTGTAGCTGTACATATACTGTAGCTGTACATATACTGTAGCTGTACATATATTGTAGCTGTACATATACTGTAGCTGTACATATACTGTAGCTGTACATATACTGTAGCTGTACATATACTGTAGCTGTACATATACTGTAGCTGTACATACACTGTAGCTGTACATATACTGTCGCTGTACATATACTGTAGCTGTACATATATTGTAGCTGTACATATACTGTAGCTGTACATACACTGTAGCTGTACATATACTGTAGCTGTACATATACTGTAGCTGTACATATACTGTAGCTGTACATATACTGTAGCTGTACATATACTGTAGCTGTACATATACTGTAGCTGTACATATACTGTAGCTGTACATATACTGTAGCTGTACATATATTGTAGCTGTACATACACTGTAGCTGTACATACACTGTAGCTGTACATATACTGTAGCTGTACATATACTGTAGCTGTACATATACTGTAGCTGTACATATACTGTAGCTGTACATATACTGTAGCTGTACATATACTGTAGCTGTACATATACTGTAGCTGTACATACATTGTAGCTGTACATATACTGTAGCTGTACATATATTGTAGCTGTACATATACTGTAGCTGTACATATATTGTAGCTGTACATATACTGTAGCTGTACATATACTGTAGCTGTACATATACTGTAGCTGTACATATACTGTAGCTGTACATATACTGTAGCTGTACATATACTGTAGCTGTACATATACTGTAGCTGTACATATACTGTAGCTGTACATATACTGTAGCTGTACATATACTGTAGCTGTACATATACTGTAGCTGTACATATACTGTAGCTGTACATATACTGTAGCTGTATATATACTGTAGCTGTACATATACTGTAGCTGTACATATACTGTAGCTGTACATATACTGTAGCTGTACATATACTGTAGCTTTCAGGAAGGAAAATGGATGACTAACAGGTAAAGAAAAATGTAAAAGGTTCTCAGACTCAGACATTACGTGACTCTGCCAGTAGCTACAGCCTCTTCCCACGGTGTACCTTAATGACTCTTAAGAAGGGATATTGTACCGTAGAGACTCGACCCAATTACACCGCTAATTTCAACCCAGTGAGAGCGAGGGTGTTTCAATCGAACGCCTAGGCCGTTAACGCCAGAGAGCTCTGCAGATTGGAGCAGAGGGGACCTTTAGTCAGTGGCCAAAGAGACTTGATGAGAGACACGATGGATGACAGGGAATGAAAAAAAAAATGGAAAAAAGATTAGACTGATTGATGTGGAGGAGTGAAGAGAGAGAGGATGAGAAGTAAGACTGGATAAGGGGGGGGGCAAAGAGCTCATCAAGGTTGATAAATAACACGTATGTGACATTCAGGGGTGATTGGAGCAGTATATCTACTGCCTACTGTAGTGGACAGTCTGATGATTCAAATAAATGACCTTACTGTTACAGTGACCTTACTGTTACAGTGACCTTACTGTTAGACCTTACTGTTACAGTGACCTTACTGTTAGACCTTACTGTTACAGTGACCTTACTGTTACAGTGACCTTACTGTTACAGTGACCTTACTGTTAGACCTTACTGTTACAGTGACCTTACTGTTACAGTGACCTTACTGTTACAGTGACCTTACTGTTAGATCTTACTGTTACAGTGACCTTACTGTTACAGTGACCTTACTGTTAGATCTTACTGTTACAGTGACCTTACTGTTACAGTGACCTTACTGTTAGATCTTACTGTTACAGTGACCTTACTGTTAGATCTTACTGTTACAGTGACCTTACTGTTAGACCTTACTGTTACAGTGACCTTACTGTTAGACCTTACTGTTAGACCTTACTGTTACAGTGACCTTACTGTTAGACCTTACTGTTAGACCTTACTGTTACAGTGACCTTACTGTTAGACCTTACTGTTAGATCTTACTGTTACAGTGACCTTACTGTTAGACCTTACTGTTAGACCTTACTGTTACAGTGCATGCTCCTTCATAGAGAACTGCATAATAATGCAATCCATCGACACCGCTTGCCTCTCTAATACAGTACCACATAGACCTACATACCAGACTGTCAGTGTATCAGCTTCATAAAGTTACATTACCTACCGGTAGCAAGAATAGATCAAACTGAAGTCATTTTGTACTAATTTAAAACACAGTCATTTCCTTAGAATCATAAAGCCAGATTTCAGTGCTAAAAATGTCAAATTTCCATGTAAATGTACTTGAATTTATAATAATGGATTGTGTGGTCAAACTGCATATTTTCACGAGTTTAAGAATGAAGAGGGACGTGTTGCGTAGGCCAAGATATATTGTTAGGAGGGTCCCCTTCTTACTGCATGAAAGGGAGAGTTCGGTACCATTGGCATTGTAGAAAGTGCAATATCATAACCTTCACTTGCAATGTGCGAATCCATATAGCAGCCAGTTTGCAGTGCAAGCAGCACGTACAACCAGTTATTAAATCATTCATAGTTCAATCTAGGAGGAAATCACCTATTAAAGCTCTGATGTAGACTTTCAATGAATCAATGTTTTTGTCCAAATCTTCTAGAGCGTGTAGACATTAATAACGAAACGTATTGTCATGACACCGTCACAACATCCCTTTAGGTGCCACTACTGGACAAACCGATCGAGGAGGATAGTGATGAATGCCATTCATTTACTACGATTTTAAGACACGAGTGTAGATAATGTGTGTGCATGCCTGTGTGCGTGCGTGTGCATGCCTGTGTGTGTGTGTGTGTGTGTGTGCATGTATGTGTGTGAATACAACATGTGCTTCCGGTGCTGACCAGGTGTCCACAAACTCATTGGTTAAAAACTGCATATCAGTTACTGAGGCACTTGTTAAGTCACAATAATTGTTTACACATAAATAAAATCAAAACTGGAATAAGAAAATATTCATTCTGATATGACATTTTGTTTATGTTACTTTGTGTCACCTTTCCTAAATGTTCTCCTTGGCCCTGTGAATGGCTCTTTCACTGACGCTACACCCCTCCACGCCACCTTGTGTGGTTTTCACATACCTGTGTTTCTGTGCTACAGGAGTATCCTTCCAGTGGAGCTCCATTGCTTTGATCAAGGTCAGATTGATTAGTGCACAAAGTCAATGTAGCAAAATGTAGAAAACATAGCATTTCTTACTCGACAAAGGAAGATAATCCCTCCCTGTTCAGTCCATTTCTTCTGTTTGGTGCCTAGTGAAAACGACCCTGGTTCGTGTGTGTCAGGGTGTGTGTGTATGTCAGCTAAAAGCTGGACTCGGGGACCGTCCTCTTGCGTCCCAATGAGTTGGTACTATAGCGAGTCCTCTGCAGGGTACCGTAGGAGGGCGTCTCTGCTGTGAGGCTGCGAGGGGGCGGAGCCACGTCATGGGACAGCCCTTTGCGGTGTAAAGAGGCGGTCCTTCGCATGCTAGACTCCTCCTTGCTGGGGATGTTGGATGAGCTCTGAGAGCGCTTGATATGGGCAGCAGCGGCGCGTCTGGCTTTACCGTTGGGTAGCTCGTCTCCGAGATGATTGGCACTCCCGTTGCGGGGGGCTCCGTTGGATTTCGCCTCCCCCGTCTTCGTGGCCCCGCCTGGGGCTCCACTGGACAGGGACAGCTGGGAGGTGCTGGACCCGCCGACGTCACCAACTTTTCCAGAGTCGGACTTGCGAGACGATGACGACTCCTTGTCCTTCTTCTTGAAGTTGCTTTTGAAGAAAGACAGCAGCCCCTCGTGGCTCTTGGAGGCCTCCTCTACCTTCTCACCCTTCCTTCTCTTTTCTCCCTCGGGTGGTACCAGACAGTCCCTTGGTGGTGGGTCCTGGTGGCCCTTGGCCCCTCTCCTCAGGGTGCCTTCCCAGTCTCTGTCTCTGAGGCTGTGGGTGCTGGAGCTGGACTGGACGCCTGCACTAGACCCCCTCCTAGATGGGGCCTCTTGGGGCTTTCCCTGGTCCTTCTCCTTACTCTTCTTGGTATTCCTCCTGGTCAGAGTGTTAGTACTACTACTACTGCCCATCCTACCCTCGTCCCTCTGGTCTCTCTGGTCCCCCTGGTCTCTCTGGTCTCTCTGGTCCCCCTGGTCTCTCTGCTGCTGATGGGACCCTTTGCTACTTCGTCTCAGACTCCCTGTCTTGTCTGTGACTGGTCTTCTCTGGCCCTCTGGCATCTGCGGAGACTCTGATTGTCCCATGCAGTTCAGGCTACCTCCCACACTGGGGGAGCTGATGGCAGGACCCTTCCGGCTCTCAGAGCCCGTCATTAAATTGACTATAGAGTCCTTGGTGCAGCGAGGTCTTCTTCCAGACTCTAGGTACTCCACCAGTTCCACAGGGGCAGGGGTGGGGATGGGAGCAGGGGCGGCCTCAGCTGCAATATTTTGGCGGTCCTTGGAGCCGAACGACCAGCGTAGCGGAAAGACCTTGTTCAGTGTCTCTTTGTTCTTAGTGGGGGTCCTCATGCTGACGCTACGACCCTGGATGCCCCGTACAAATGGCCTGGTCTCAAAAC
This sequence comes from Oncorhynchus keta, assembly GCF_023373465.1. NCBI lineage: Eukaryota > Metazoa > Chordata > Actinopteri > Salmoniformes > Salmonidae > Oncorhynchus > Oncorhynchus keta. The sequence goes on along the minus strand of NC_068452.1, from coordinate 2,940,521 downwards.
CACCTGGTGGTGAAAGAGAGAGAGAAAAGAACACTTTACCATAGTGTCTCTGACATTTTAAGCTAGACTAACTTTACATTTTCAAACCCCTTTTATTAAATTGTAAATTACAAGCACAGCGATCACAATGAGCTTTTTTTCCCGGCAACATTATATACAGTTGAAGTCAGAAGTTTACATACACCATAGCCAAATATATTTAAACTCAGTTAACAATTCCTGACGTTTAATCCTAGTAAAAAAATCCCTGTTTTAGGTCAGTTAGGATCACCACTTTATTTTAAGAATGTGAAATGTCAGAATAATAGTAGAGAGAATGATTTATTTCATCACATTCCCAGTGGGTCAGAAGTTTACATACACTCAATTTGTATTTGTTAGCATTGCCTTTAAATTGTTTAACTTGGGTCAAATGTTTTGGGTAGCCTTCCATAAGCATCCCACAATTAGTTGGGTGACTTTTGGCCCATTCCTCCTGACAGAGTTGGTGTAACTGAGTCAGGTTTGTAGGCCTCCATGCTCGCACACGCTTTTTCAGTTCTGCCCACAAATTTTCTATGGGATTTAAGTCAGGGCTTTGTGATGGCCACTCTAATACCTTGACTTTGTTGTTCTTAAGCCATTTTGCCACAACATTGGAAGTATGATTGGGGTCATTGTCCATTTGGAAGACCCATTCGCGACCAAGCTTTAACTTCCTGACTGATGTCTTGAGATGTTGCTTCAATACGTCCACATCATTTTCCTTTCCTCATGACGCCATCTATTTTGTGAAGTGCACCAGTCCCTCCTGCAGCAAAACACCCCCACACCATGTTGCTGCCACCCTGGTGCTTCACGGTTGGGATGGTGTTCTTCGGGTTGCAAGAATCCCCCTTTTTCCTCCAAACATAACGATGGTCATTATGGCCAAACAGTTCTATCTTGTTTCATCAGACATTGCTCCAAAAAGTAAGATCTTTGTCCCCATGTGCAGTTGCAAACCGTAGTCTGGCTTTTTTAAGGCAGTTTTGGAGCAGTGGCTTCTTCCTTGCCGAGTGGCCTTTCAGGTTATGTCGATATAAGACTCATTTTACTGGAGGTATAGATACTTTTGTACCTGTTTCCTCCAGCATCTTCACAAGGTCCTTTGCTGTTGTTCTGGAATTGATTTGCACTTGTCGTAACAAAGTATGTTAATATAATAATAATAATATAATAATAATAATAATAATATATGCCATTTAGCAGACGCTTTTATCCAAAGCGACTTACAGTCATGTGTGCATACATTCTACGTATGGGTGGTCCCGGGGATTGAACCCACTACCCTGGCGTTACAAGCGCCATGCTCTACCAACTGAGCTACAGAAGGACCTGTGTGTTCATCTCTAGGAGACAGAACGTGTCTCCTTCCTGAGCGGTATGACGGCTGCGTGGTCCCATGGTGTTTATACTTGCATACTATTGTTTGTACAGATGAATGTGGTACCTTCAGGCGTTTGGAAATTGCTCCCAAGGATGAACAAGACTTGTGGAGGTCTGCCATTTCTTTTCTGAGGTCTTGGCTGATTTATTTTGATTTTCCCATGATGTCAAGCAAAGCTTCGAAAGCCATGACATCATTATCTGGAATTTCCCATGCTGTTTAAAGGCACAGTCAACTTAGTGTATATAAACCTCTGACCCACTGGAATTGTGATACAGTGAATTATAAGTGAAATAATCTGTCTGTAAACAATTGTTGGAAAAATGACTTGTGTCATGCAGAAAGTAGATGTCCTAACCGACTTCCAAAACTGTAGTTAGTTAACAAGAAAGTTGTGGAGTGGTTGAAAAACGTGTTTTAATGACTCCAACTTAAGTATATTTAAACTTCTGACTTCAACTGTATGTAGGCATGGACTGTGCATGTATAGGAAGAGATTACGTAAATGCACATCCACAGTTAGAGTAGAATGTGTTCAGCTAAACATTAAAGATGTGATGCACTCTATGCTCACGTGTGGCGTATTAGCAACAACATGGAATAATAATAACCACTGATTAGATTTAGTTTTTCCAGATGCTCAAAGTGCTTTAAAAAGGGGAGAAGTTGAGCCAAAGGGGAAAGTTGAGCCACCCTTGTTTCTAGGAAACCATACACAATAATCATTTGACCAAATATTTAGGATGAGGTCATCCTTTTCTTGAGTCTGTGAAGGAAGAAACCACATGGAAAAAGTGGTAAGCAAGTTAGGTCCAAAAAATAGATTTTCACAAAGCAAAATTAATTTATTGTGAATTTTTATGATGCTTGTGTCTTAACCAAAGTAGATCATTTTAAGATTGTTCTATACATCAGTTGGGGTCTCTATAAGCTCAATATGTGGTCCTAAACCTAGCAGGAAAGTGCATCCTTGTATCTGTGTGGGATAATATAGCCAAAATGTTTGTCTAAGGGTAATTTGAGCCAATGGCTACTTGAGCAAATGTAAGTGTGTAAGTCATTATCGCTGGGATATGAGGTAACAACAGGGCCTCAACAGTTTCCCGTGTGTATCAAGAATGGTCCAACACCCAAAGGACATCCAGCCAACTTGACACTACTTTGGAAAGCATTGGAGTCAACATGGGCCAGTGTCCCTGTGGAACACTTTTGACACCTTGTAGAGTCCATGCCCTGACAAATTGAGGCTGTTCTGAGGGCAAAAGGGGGTAATTAAATATTAATAAGGTATTCCCAATGTTTGGTATACTCAGTGTATGTAAATATATTTGTTAGAAATAATACTGTTTCCCTTGACGGAGTGATGTTGAATGTAAACCACTCAACTTACCCCAGTCTCTCCTACTGTAGTAATGGGAAAACTCACCACCACCACCACCCATCACCCTTCCACCACCAATGGAATGAAGACCGAAGAACGTTTTTGTTTTTTAAATATTTTCTTTTACCTTTCTTTGGTTTACCATGCATCTCATGTTTCCCAGGCCCCTCACCTTCCTCCTCTCTGGGCGGGTCATCAAGGAAGACGGGGGACTCCGGGGAGTCATGGACAGAGGAGGGGCAGGTGGTGGAGGAGCGGGACACCAGACTACCCCTCTTACTGTCCCCATTCAGACGGACCAGCCAGTGGTCCGACATGGAGGAACTGGTGGAGCCTACAGAGGGGAGAGAGACGTTTCTGTGACTATGGGCACCGGACCAGAAAGACACCTACACATGTCAGTTCCAATCCAGTCAATACAGAAAACACAGAAAAACTACACAGATAATTGCTATGTAGAATAAAGCATTTAGCAATTGAAATATCACATTGATGTTTTGCTGGTTCAGGTGGTTGGAGCATGGTGCTTGAGTGAAACCTGCAGTTACGAGTTAACCTTTAGTGGATAAAGGCTGAATGGTCTTGATGTATCTAATACTACCTCTGTACGGAGTTCAGCTGTAATGGAATTGAACCCTGAGTGAACTCTCTCCTGTGATGTGTGTGTGTCCATGCTTGTGCGTGTGTGGTACACTACCCACCTCTGATTGAGCTGCTGGCGGACCAGGGGGGGATGACGTTACGTCTCTGGTAGAACAGTATGTAGGCCCCCCTGGTACACACCTCCTCCTCAGGCACCAGGTCCACACTGCTGTCGTCATAGCTGTACCACTGGCCGTCCACTGAGTTCCTGCAGTACGCTGCAAAACGCACACAGGACTGTAGAGACAGGCTGCACCACAATCCTTATGTCCTGGGTATAGTAATGTAAGTTGATGTGACCACTATAGAGGAGGGCACTGCACTGTTATGCATGTCCTATGTATCATCATTATTTGGCAGTAGGCATCTCTCTCACTAACAATATTCTCTCCTCACTTCTCGATCAACAGCCAGTCAGTATGCCTCTCTCCTCAACATCACGTCTCCTACATCAATGGTATATCAATGGCCAACCAGTACCTGTGTAATGTCCGCCGTGCATCCCACCATGGTGGTTACACACTGCATAGAGGTCATAGAGGAAGTCAGGAGGCAGGGCCATGTCTGGGTGACTAATATGATGACTGCTGCCTTCAGGCTGTTTCCATGTGGGGGGCCAGGGTCCCAGGTCCCCCAGGTTCCTCATGCTCTGGGACCTCTTCACCACGTGGGGGGCCATGTCCAACCCGGCCAGGGGGAAGCGCACCTGGGTGGACAGCTTGTTGCGCCGCTCGCCCACCTGATTCATTGAATTTTTAATCAACTATCAAGGTTAACACAATTAATGACTTATTTCCATTGTGGTGCTTTTGGGAAGAACGGCAATCCGCTACATGTGATCGGCTCCAGTTACCTGTCGGAAGCGTTTGAGGTGGAGGATGAGGATGTCGGGGAGGGTCCACAGGGACATCTTCACCATGCCCTGCTGGAGCTGCTTACAGTGGGGACACTTCCATGCGTCGTCTGGGGCCAGCTGGAGAGAACACACACACACACACACACACACACACACACCCTTGTCAGTGGGGACACTTCCACCTGGACACACACACACACACACACACACACACACACACACACACACACACACACACACACACACACACACACACCCTTGTCAGTGGGGACACTTCCATGCGTTGTCTGGGGCCAGCTGGAGAGAACACACACACACACACACACACACACACACACACACACACACACACACACACACACACACACACACACACACACACACACACACCCTTGTCAGTGGGGACACTTCCATTCGTCTGGGGCCAGCTGGAGAGAACACACACACACACACACCACCCTTGTCAGTGGGGGACACTTCCATGCGTTGTCTGGGGCCAGCTGGAGAGAACACACACACACACACACACACACCCTTGTCAGTGGGGACACTTCCATGCGTTGTCTGGGGCCAGCAGGAGAGAACACACACACACCCTTGTCAGTGGGGACACTTCCATGCATGTCTGGGGCCAGCTGGAGAGAACACACACACACACACACACACACACACACACACACACACACACACACACACACACACACACACACACACACACACCCTTGTCAGTGGGGACACTTCCATGCGTTGTCTGGGGCCAGCACACACACACACACCCTTGTCAGTGGGGACACTTCCATGCGTTGTCTGGGGCCAGTCTTGTCAGTGGGGACACTTCCAGCAGGAGAGAAACACACACACACACACACACACACACACACCCTTGTCAGTGGGGACACTTCCATGCGTCGTCTGGGGCCAGCTGGAGAGACACACACACACACACACACACACACACACACACACCCTTGTCAGTGGGGACACTTCCATGCGTTGTCTGGGGCCAGCTGGAGAGAACACACACACACACACACACCCTTGTCAGTGGGGACACTTCCATGCGTTGTCTGGGGCCAGCTGGAGAGAACACACACACACACACACACACACACACACACCCTTGTCAGTGGGGACACTTCCATGCGTTGTCTGGGGCCAGGGAGGAACACACACACACCCTTGTCAGTGGGGACACTTCACCATGCATCGTCTGGGGCCAGCTGGAGAGAACACACACACACACACACACACACACACACACACACACACACACACACACACACACACACACACCCTTGTCAGTGGGGACACTTCCATGCGTTGTCTGGGGCCAGCAGGAGAGAACACACACACACCCTTGTCAGTGGGGACACTTCCATGCATCGTCTGGGGCCAGCTGGAGAGAACACACACACACACACACACACCCTTGTCAGTGGGGACACTTCCATGCGTCGTCTGGGGCCAGCGGGAAGAGAACACACACACACACACACACACACACACACACACACACACACACACACACACACACACACACACACACACACACACACACACACACACACACACACACACCCTTGTCAGTGGGGACACTTCCATGCGTTGTCTGGGGCCAGCAGGAGAGAACACACACACACACACACCCTTGTCAGTGGGGACACTTCCATGCGTTGTCTGGGGCCAGCTGGAGAGAACACACACACACATGGTCAGTGGTGAAGTCTCAGATAAAGTTATAGTCTTCATACACTACGTTTGTCCAAAACCATATAAAAATACTCAGGGAGTGAGAGTGAAAGAGTGAGTGAGTGAGTGAGTGAGTGAGTGAGTGAGTAAGTGAGAGAGAAATTAACTTATGAATCGACTAATGCAATATTAAAGCTGCTATATGTACTGTAACGTTTTGGTCGACTCGACCCAATTCACATAGAGATCTGTCATTCTCATTGAAAGGAGGTACAATTTCTGCATAGTGCATCTTTAATGTTCAGTACCCAAAGGGTAGGTTAAGACCAGTTGCATTGGACAGTATTGTACAGTCCATGTTACCTGTTCCTCTTTGGTGTAGAGCTGAAAGCACTCGTCCAGGGTACAGCTGTGCTGCTGCAGGTGCTGCTGCTGCTGGACTCTCACACTCTCTGAGTCCTTCACCACCTCCTCCTGGATGTTACCAAACAGACTGACACACACACACACACAGGCAAAAAGTTTGGGTATGAGTGTGTGTGTTTGTGAGAGAGTGAGCGAGATTAATACAGAGTGAATCGTTCTACGCAATAAATAATGGATGTGTGTGTGTGTGTCTGAGTCAATTGATTTGGTGTGTGTACATGTGTATGTCCAGTGCTCACCATTCTTTGATCTTGTGTTCCCACTCAATCACCAGCTTCACGTGGGGTGGTCCTCCTGGGCCACATAACTTCAGGGCTCTGGAAAACATATTACATGATGAATACACACTATCTTCTGAGTACAATATCTACCAGACTACCACTGGGTACAATGTTTACCAGACTACCACTGGATACAATGTTTACCAAACTACCACTGGATACAATGTCTACCAGACTACCACTGGGTACAATGTTTACCAAAGTACCACTGGATACAATGTTTACCAAACTACCACTGGATACAATGTCTACCAGACTACCACTGGATACAGTGTCCACTAGACTACCACTGGGTACAATGTTTACCAAACTACCACTGGATACAGTGTCTACCAGACTACCACTGGATACAATGTCTACCTGACTACCACTGGGTACAATGTTTACCAGACTACCACTGGATACAATGTCTACCTGACTATCACTGGATACAATGTCTACCAAACTACCACTGGATACAGTGTCTACCAGACTACCACTGGATACAGTGTCTACTAGACTACCGATGGGTACAGTGTTTACCAGACTACCACTGGATACAATGTCTACTAGACTACCACTGGATACAGTGTCTACTAGACTACCACTGGATACAATGTTTACCAGACTACCACTGGATACAATGTCTACCACCACTATCACTGGATACAATGTCTACCAGACTACCACTGGATACAATGTCTACCTGACTACCACTGGGTACAATGTTTACCAGACTACCACTGGATACAATGTCTACCTGACTATCACTGGATACAATGTCTACCAAACTACCACTGGATACAGTGTCTACTAGACTACCACTGGATACAGTGTCTACTAGACTACCACTGGGTACAGTGTCTACCAGACTACCACTGGATACAATGTCTACTAGACTACCACTGGATACAGTGTCTACTAGACTACCACTGGATACAATGTCTACCAGACTACCACTGGATACAATGTCTACTAGACTACCACTGGATACAGTGTCTACTAGACTACCACTGGGTACAATGTCTACTAGACTACCACTGGGTACAATGTCTACTAGACTACCACTGGGTACAATGTCTACCAGACTACCACTGGATACAGTGTCTACTAGACTACCACTGGGATAGAGCTGGCCTAGGTATCCCATACAGTGATTTTTTCACATAGACAAAGGTTTGTGTCTCATACCTCAAGGATTACTGTTTTAAAATGCCATTACAATAGGAGTTGTATTATATGTCGTATTACACTGCATTTATCGAAGTCCATCTGTATGTCGTAATACACTAATACACTGTAATACACATCAGTATTCTGCAGCATGATACTTGTAGTATTCCCAGTTTGTAAGCACAGTCGTCAAGCCTTTGGAATCCAGAAGTGTTAGACATTGTTTTGAGATGCCATTAGGTCCATGCTAATCTTTCCCTATTAGTTATGGAGTATATATATGTGTGTGTGTGTGTGTGTATGTAAACAAACATCAGTATTCTGTATTCTAAGTCAAGCCATTGTTTACCTGAGACTTCCATCACGGTAAAACATTCCTGACTCAAATGTACAGGTAATCTTTGTAGTGAGTTTGATTGATGATAAGAGGTGCTGATGCAGTGGAATAGAATGGGCACCGGTTAGTGGGCACAGTGGGAAGCTCTGAAATGCGCCACTAGGTGTCAGGCTTCCATAAGGTATTGACGTCAAGAGTAAACTCAAACCACATTGATCATAGTGTTGATTACTAAACCAGCATGAAATGAAAGTGACTGAAAAGACATCCATTTAATGAAAGAGACTGCTTTCTGTTATAACTGTGAACTGAGTGCTCTGTACTCTTCTCTGTGACTTTCAACGGTTGCCAAGCAGTTTCCACAAGAGACACGACTCTGTAGTGTGACAAGGATCAATCATCTCCCTTTTGGTCTCATTGACACAAAAGGGGTGCTATAAAAGGCAAACCTTCAACATCTCTCTCTTCAACAATCCCTCTCCAGGAAACAGGGAGTTCTGAGGTAGAAACACAGATGGAGAAATACATCTGGGGAATCAACTTAGTGTCTGAAGCACTGCTGTCAGAAGAACTATTCATTTGGTGTGTGAGCGTGTGTTTGCTTGTGTCCTTGAAAGTGTAAGTTGTAAAGGTAAGTTAGTCCTCGGTTGTGTCAGGGTGCGTGCTGCTGTCTGCCTTTGACTCAACCGAAGGTCACAGTCCCAGTGGCTACAGACAGACAGTGTTGAGTGATGAATACACACTGAGACAGATCTAACACCTCCTCTACCTGCAGGACACTGGGACATAAAGGACACTGGGACATAAAGGACACTGCTTCAATAGTGGATGTAGTCTGACATTTCTCTGTGTGTGTGTGTTCATGGACCAGGGAGATCGCTTTAGTTTGAAGTCAAAGTAGAGACATCTAACCAGGTCCCAAGAAGAATTGCCTTCAAAACCGGCCACTAGGGGGAAAAGTGAGCGCTATTACTTTAAAGTAAGCTGTTGGCTTGCTAGGGCGTTGTGGACAGGGATGGTGGATGGGTTTAAAAGCTGCAATCTGGCGTTGAGGGTTTCGTGTTCAATCCCAGTGCTGGGCAATGGTATAATGCCTTTCCCAAACTTTCACCCCCAGCAAGTGTTTGTATTTAACTTATGTGGAGTTAGGTAACAGTATCTCAACTTAAATGTCAAAAAACAACGTTTACCATGACTTCACCCATAGACGTTTGGAAAAACCTCTCATTTCAAAGTGAAACTGATACCTTGTTAGCATGGACAGGCGTGTGCACACACTGTATGAGCACAAAGGACTGAATCTGTGACTCTTTATAATGTAAAGGATGTTCTTGTGTGTGTGTGTGTGTGTGTGTGTGTGTGTGTGTGTGTGTGTGTGTGTGTAATCATGTCTGGATGCATGTTTATTGTGTTCATCAATATCACCTCAGAATTAACAGCCAGCTTCGCTCCACAGACGACCGCGGCCCCATTAATTCCTTTCACGTTCACACATTATTCCAACCCGCCTTCAAATCCACACAGAAACAATTGCAATTAAGGAAGAGAGGCTGCTTGTCAAAATGAATCTGACTGTGTAATTCAGAGCTGAAAAGTCTGCCACGGTATGAACCCAACGTTTTAAATGCCTGCTTATGACTTTACTAACTGGGGGGCAAAGAGCAGGCACTTAGGCACTATAGCAGAGCTGCTTATAGTATTTGTTTTTGTCTCTGTCATGGAAGAGATTAAAATAAGAGTTACAGAGATGGGGAGAGAGACAGAGTATGATGTCACTGTTATTCTTTTGCCTGGATAAAAATGCTAATCCCACAAAAGGAAATCAAGGAAGACAACCTAGTCCCCCCCCCTCTGAATTCCAATTGTGTTGACTGTATTTTCAGTACAGAATGACCATGTCAAGAGGCACTTGTGTCACAACTCTTTACAATGGATCTTTGTCATGTACTCGGACTTGGAATCCAGCCTCAATACACTCAGACAACAATGCCCTCTGATTCAAAGCACTATTGTGGTTCCAATGTGTCCTTCATACACATGCATGTGTGTCACACACACACGCGCTCCTTGAAAAGCCTGTGTCCCATCCCTTGTCCGTCACACGCCATTCTAATTCCTTCGAGAACAGTCCTACTTCTCAAACCTCCCCCTCCTCTTCACCTTTCCTTTCCCTGCCGATCAATACCACTTCCTTTTATAATACCATACCTCCTGATACCCTGAAGGAGCGGTTGAAATTAGCACCAGGGGAAAGAGTGAGAGAGAGAGAGACACACACATGCATGCACACACTCCCAGAGAGGGTGGTAAGCCTGTCGAGTCCTTTCTTAGTGCCCTTGACCTTTCCCAGTGCACTTTTCCAGTGTCCTAGGGCCACATCTTTGACCTTCAGAGGATCACTCATTCATGGGAGAGCGAAGCTCAGAACCCTTGAAGAGTGTCTGATGATGACACCATGCCCCCCTGCTGTACAGAGCTGTCCACCTACTCAGTCCTCAGGCAACCAGCTACTTGTCAGTCAGCTGCTATTCTCTCTGTCTCTCTCTCCTCCTGTCTGTATACTTGATATGAGGAGAAAGTCTCCTGTCTCCCTGTGTTTGTGGCTCAGCTTCCCCTCTGCCTCTAGCAGAATACCTTCCTGACCACACACATCCCCAATGTGGTTCTTTCCTAAAGAGACTCTTTTCTCTTTAATCGAATCTTGTTCATACCTGAAATTGTTGCCTCAGGCTATGTACTGTTTCTAAGGAACATCATGTTCGACATTGGCCAGGGAAAAGTCTATGAAATAACTTCCATATGACATGTTTGTAAAGCCAACGCTGTGCAGAAGTCAATCCCCCCAAGTCTCCTTGCATGTCCGTTTATGAAAAATGAGTTGGTGCAATTACATTGTAAGAGGAATACAGTAATGCTGTGTTATGATGAAAATATGATTTTTTTCAACATAAAGACCAGACAGAATGGCTCCTCTCTAGCTTTAGGGAAGAACACAGTTGAAATAACAACGAAACCATGTTTTTGTTTATAACCGCATTGTAATTCAAGGACATTGAGAACTGAATGCTCTTGAGTGAGATGAATTGCCAGAACAAAGGATAACGGATAGTCAGCTAGGATACCACTTATTCATTCTGGTCAATTCAACTCAAAGATGATTCAGATCAAGACGTTTTTCTGATCCATCTATGTGTCTCTGTATATAATGGTCAGACGGTTTAACATTCGATGACACATCTTCTCTTGCAATTGCTGATGAGAGAGGGTCACACAGGCAACCCCTCTTCCCCGAACTCACCCACCCCAAGACAAGTGTACTTTTACCTAGCGTCTGACCCCATGTCCCACCTCCTCAGTAGAACTCCTGTGGCTTGAGTCCTACTCCACTATACCGTCACATCACAACAACAGCACAGCTTTAGATGGAGCTCCCTGTGGCTCCTACGACAGCTGAACCCGCTCTACAGGAGGGAGAATAAAGGCTCTTGTCTTATCTTCACTGCGGCTTGATTCCTCTACCTTTTTACAGTAAACCCCTCGTGGCTCATTGGCTTCTCAAAGGCCCTGTTTGCACAGAATAGGCAAGTGATCTCTACTTCAACATGACATTCATTCACCTGTGATGTTTCTGAGTGTTCAGAGATACCGTGGTTTACCATTTTATGTCTGACAGTGAAAAAAAAAGATACTCAATGACAGGCATTTGAGTAGGCTTTATGTACAAATAGTAGCTTAGTTCAGGTATTTTGACAGAGAGAGAGAGAGAGAGAGAGAGAGAGAGAGAGAGTGAGAGAGAGTGAGAGAAAGAGAGAGAGAAAAAGAGAAAAAGAGAGATAAGAGTGTGAGTGCGAGAAAGAGAGAGATAGGAGAAAGAGAGAGCGTGAGAGAGAAAGAGAGAGCGAGAGAAAAAGAGAGAATGAAAGAGAAAAAGAGAGATAAGAGTGTGAGTGCGAGAGAGAGAGAGAGAGGAGAGAGAAAGAGAGAGCGTGAGAGAGAAAGAGAGAGAAAGAGAGAGTGCGAGAGAATGAAAGAGAAAAAGAGAGATGTGAGTGCGAGAGAGAGAAAGAGAGAGCGTGAGAGAGAAAGAGAGAGAAAGAGAGAGAGTGCGAGAGAAAAAGAGAGAATGAAAGAGAAAAAGAGAGATAAGAGTGTGAGTGCGAGAGAGAGAGAGAAAGCGCGCGAGAGAGATGGATAATGCAGGTGCTGGTGGTCTTACCTGTCCACGGCAGGGTGGAAGAGAGGGCATCCATCTTGTGGGGACAGGTAGCTGTAGGAGGCAGATCCTCCCACCACTCTGACCTTGAACAGCAACCCTGCATTCTGTAGGGCGAAACGGGCATTCAACGAGATAAGTGAGACATGAGATAAGACGAGGTAATATGACACTAGAGGAGATATCGTACAAACTGTTTCTATAATACAAGTGCATTGTAATACTGTAAGAACACTGCGGGAGCAAGCAGTACGGTATCTTTCTTTTTACTAAAGTAAAAATGTATCACAAACGGGCATAGGTTCCACTCATAACAACAGGTTTGTTAGCGGTGTCTCTAAGCTCCACAGCTCCACCCTTGACTGAACAATGTGCATTAGGAGATGAATTAGACAAGAGGGGCTAAGTTATTAGAAGGTAGAGAGGAGAATCACGTCGCAAATTAAACCTAATGGTCTCATTTGGAATGAAGGCCGCTGGAGAATAGAGCCGCAGCCAAGCATACAGAGAAATAAATGAGTAACCCTGCGTCCCAAACGGCAACCTGTTCCCTACACAGGGCACTACTAGAGCCATAGGGCTCTGGTCAAAAGTAGTGCACTGTGTAGGGAATAGGGTCTCACTTGGGATGAATCCTAGTTAATAAGACCGTAACCACCAAATGAAAATGGCAAAGAAGTATTTTGTTCGGGGTAGTGGACCATACATATGCGGTTGTGAGGCTATCTTTCGTAAGACCATAATGAACAAGTCATCGTTGATGAGCAATTAGGGTGAGTTTATATGTGAGTTTAAGGGACATTTGGAACTCGAGGGAACTTCTTTGGATGAGGGAGAGTGGAGTGAAAGTGAGTGGAGGAGGTGTGTGTGTGTGTGTGTTTGTGTGCATGTTGAAGATTAGATAAACACCTGTTTATTTAATGCCTGTGAAGATTTCATGTCACATCACTGTCTTTCTGGAGGATATTTGTACTACTTTTAATATGTCTGGATTAGGGACAAATCAAGTGCGATTAAATATTAAACCGACATAGCCATGAGGAGAGAATATCCTTATCTTCCTTTTCAGCAAATGTTTGTATTTGTTGGGTACAGACACAAATTATCAAAAAACCCAGCTTGCGAGAACAACAAACTGTATGGTGCAGAAAATACACCAAGCCTGGATGACTTGGTCAAAATCAAATGACACCCTATTCCCTATATAGTGCACTACTTCTGCATGGGGTGCCATTTCCAACACACATGGGATCCTTTTCAAAGAGACACATCCTCCCGGAGCCTCAAAGTTATCTGTCTCGTACATTCTGATCCAACTTGTAGATTTGATCCAACAGTTATCAGCATACTGCCGACTGAACCAAATCAAATGTTATTTGTCACATGCGAATCTCAGGACCCATGCCAAATCTTTTCAGTCTCCTGAGGGGGAATAGGTTTTGTCGTGCCCTCTTCAGGACTGTCTTGGTGTGCTTGGACCATGTTAGTTTGTTGGTGATGTGGACACCAAGGAACTTGAAGCTCTCAGCCTGCTCCACTACAGCCCCGTCGATAAGAATGGGCGTGCCCTGTCCCCTTCTTCCTGTAGTCCACAATCATCTCCTTTGTCTGAAGTTGACACAATGCTGGAATGACTCATATGTAGGTGGGTACTAAAGCTTTTATGTAATGTGGGATCTACCAAGTGCAAGATCTGACCTCTACAACACATGGTGTGGCAAGGAACTTACCACACCATTTCGATACGGATTTTTCTGCTCCCTAAATCATAATCCTTCATATGAACTGCAGCTTGGTCCATTGATAATGTATGAACTGCAGCTTTTTATGTTAGTTTGATGTTAAGCTAATATGAAATGTGAATACAGATAGATAGATAGATAGATAGATAGATAGATAGATAGATAGATAGATAGATAGATAGATAGATAGATAGATAGATAGATAGATGGATAGATAGATAGATAGATAGATAGATAGATAGATAGATAGATAGATAGATAGATAGATAGATAGATAGATAGATAGATAGAGAGGGTTCAAGGGAAGTTGAAGTTTATACATTGAGCAGCCGACATGCATCATTTATCTGATGTAACATTGTGTGTGAGCATGAAACATGAGGTCAAACTAAGGATCACATTAAAGGCCTAGTGCAGTCAAAAATGAGATTTTACTGTGTTTTATATATAGCTATACATATCCACACTATGAGTTTGGAATAATACTGTGAAACTGTGAAAATGATGATAATGCCCTTTAAGTGTAAGAGCTGTTTGAAAAGATTGGCTGAAATGTCTAGACTGTTTTGGTGGTGCAACGATGTACGCTGAAAGTCGGGAAGCAAGTTCAGGGAGTGAATCCGTTGAATAAATAAAAGAACAAAACAAGAAACACAAACAGCGCACCGACCTAGAACAGGAACAATGACGACTGGGGAAGAAACCAAAGGGAGTGACATATAAAGGGCAGGTAATCAAGGAGGTGATTGAGACCAGGTGAGTGTCATAATGCGCGTAAGGATGGTGACAGGTGTGCGCCATTTCGAGCAGTCTGGTGACCTAGAGGCCGGAGAGGGAGCCCTCGTGACTTGATGCACTGGGCAGAGTGGTGGAGTTATGTCAGCATCCATACATCACACTGTGGCTTCTGCCCTGATAACACACAGATTTGTTCCAGAATACAGGGAGAGACTAAAGACAAGACCGGTATTACGTAGACCGGTATGTCCTCAGTTTGTTACAGTGGATCCACTATAGACATTATAAATACTGTAAGCAATGAGCCCCTTCCCCTGGCCATCCAGCATTCACTATACACTTTAGGGCTACTCTACACACACATTAACTTCTTCGAGATAGGGGGCGCTCTTTTAATTTTTGGATAAAAAACGTTCCCGTTTTAAACAAGATATTTTGTCACGAAAAGATGCTCGACTATGCATGTAATTGACAGCTTTGGAAAGAAAAAACTCTTGACGTTTCCAAAACTGCAAAGATATTATCTGTGAGTGCCCCAGAACTAATGCTACAGGTGAAACCAAGATGAAATTTCATACAGGAAATGGTCCAGATTTTGAATGCCCTGTGTTCCAATGTCTCCTTATATGGCTGTGAATGCGCCAGGAATGAGCCTGCACTTTCTGTCGTTTCCCCAAGGTGTCTGCAGCATTGTGACGTATTTGTAGGCATATCATTGGAAGATTGACCATAAGAGACTACATTTACCAGGTGTCCGCCTGGTGTCCTCCTCCTGCGTAATCTCCAGGTCCATGCGCGTTCCATTTTCTTCAGAGGAGAAACCAAACTGCCACGAATTATTTATCATCGATAGATATGTGAAAAACACCTTGAGGATTGATTCTAAACAACGTTTGCCATGTTTCTGTCGATATTATGGAGTTAATTTGGAAAAAAGTTTGCGTTGTAATGACTTAATTTTCGGGTTTTTTCTTACCCAAACGTGATGAACAAAACGGAGCGATTTGTCCTACACAAATAATCTTTTTGGAAAAACTGAACATTTGCTATCTAACTGAGAGTCTCCTCATTGAAAACATCTGAAGTTCTTCAAGGGTACATGATTTTATTTGAATGCTTTTCTTGTTTTTGTGAAAATGTTGCATGCTGAATGCTAGGCTTAATGCTATGCTAGGCTACCGATAATCTTACACAAATGCTTGTTTAGCTATGGTTCAAAAGCATATTTTGAAAATCTGAGATGACAGTATTGTTAAGCAGGAACCACGGTTTGGTACACATGCATTATTTATGACATGACTTGAAAATGTACACTTATGTAACATTAACCTATTAAAGGCAGCACTGTAGTAATGAGGTTTGTGCAGTAGGCTATAGGCCCAAAACATTATCTCTGCATATTGCCCTGCCAATGCATTGTTGTTCTTCTCAGACCATATTAAATGGTTCAGAATGGGAACATGATGCCTACCCGGCGCGCAGGGCAGCTGAATCAGGTGTACCTATCGTCAACAATAAATAATAAAATAAAATATTAATGTATGTTTTTTTTTTTTACATAAATGACCGACTAGGAATGCCTTGGAGATCGACCAGTCAGTGACCACTGCTATAGACAATGACCCCCTCACTTCACCTTGACACTTGCTTTTTATACACACAACTATCCTCAGCTCCTAAGGCGGGCTGCCCTGTCGCTATGGGAGACGCCATGGTGATAGTGTAGTGTTTGACAAGGAGGCCTTATCCAGAGCAAACAGCGCTGGGCTCTAAGTCAAGGTAGTGCAAAGGGTGATAAGCCCCAAACAAGGTCCTACCCCCACAGAGAAGGAACTATTTCTTTACAGCTAATGTTGACACACTGATATGCATCTCCACGGCAACAAGCTCTTTGTTAAGTTAACTCCGTCAAGCTGTGTGACCATCAACTGCACTGTCTGGTTCCCTTTATTTCTCATTCATAGCAAAGCTGTATGCAGACTGAATTCACAGTTAAGTTCCAGGACAGAAGTATTGTTTGGCATTTACTTGTATTTTAGGTGTTTGTTTGACTCCCTGGGGGATTTTTCACTTCAAAGTGTAGTTTGTCCTGCCTTCTCATGTCATTCTTATTTGTTTTGTGGTAGAGGAAATTCACAAGATGTTGTGGCACCTCCTGTGGGTTTCTCAACATCATACAGTGCCTTCAGAAAGTGTTCATACCCCTTGACACATTTTGTTGTATTACAGCCTGAATATAACATTTATTAAAATCATCTACAGACAATACCCCATAATTAAAAAAAAATATATTTTTTTATTTTACCTTTATTTAACTAGGCAAGTCAGTTAAGAACAAATTCTTATTTTCCTAGGAACAGTGGGTTAACTGCCTGTTCAGGGGCAGAACAACAGATTTGTACCTTGTCAGCTCGGGGATTTGAACTTGCAACCTTTCGGTTACTAGTCCATCACTCTAACCACTAGGCTACCCTGCCGCCCCATGAAAAAATGAAGTTTTTAGAAAGAAAAAAAAAACAGGATCTCGCGCATCAGCAGGGGTGACCGGTCCGCTCCTGATCCCGGGTTCATCCCCTTTGACAGTGTCCTGCGGCAGGAGCCGCGTGTCGGGGAGGGGGTACGGTCACGTATACTCCCTCTCCGGCCTCTAGGTCATCAGCCTGCTGATTAACCCGCACACCTGTCACCATCGTCTCACACACCTGTACCTCATGACACTCACCTGGACTCCCATCACCTCCTTGATTATCTTCCCTATATCTGTCACTCCCCTTGGTTATTTCCTCAGGTATCGTTGACTCTGTTTTCATGTCGGTGCGTTGTTTGTGTTACGTGTTTATGGTTTCAATTATTTATTCAAACACTCACTCCCTGCCCTTGCTTCCCGACTCTCAGCGCACTTGTTACACATCTAGAGTTAATTGCTATGGTGAGAGAACAATGGGGCTGTCCTGGCAGTTACAAGGAGCAGTGACACAGCAGATAATGTGTCTCAGGCAGAGTCTAAACTGACTGGGTGTAAATGGAGAGTCCTGAGACAGTCCCTACGGCCACTCCGGTTGAAGGAACACCTCCCGTTTGAAATTAAAGCCAACTCCCTCTCATGATGAGGTTATTTTATCCAGGAAGTTGTTGAGGACTCAAGAGCACACGGACGCACACACACGGTGGCTTGTGTCTTAAGAGTGTCTGCATACGTTCCAAATGGCGCCGGACGAAATGGCAGCAGTTTTACGGGCGCCTTACCAATTGTACTATTATGTGTGTTTTTTCGCGTTATTTGTAACTTATTTTGTACATAATGTTTCTGCAACCATATCTTACGGCAAAAAATAACTCCTCCTAGGATTAGAAAAATATTTCGTAAGGAACCGCGGAAGGCGAGTGGGAAAGCTGCAGTTTACTGTCAATATTACTCGCCAACATACAATCATTGGACAATAAATTAGACGAGGTACGATCACGAATATCCTACCAACAGGACATCAAAAACAACAGCTGGTGCACGAAATCTAAGGAAGTGTCTAAATTTTACTGGCCTGAAGTAGAGTATCTTATGATAAACTGTACACAACACTATTTGCCAAGAGAGTTTTCATCTATACTTTTCGTGGCTGTTTATTTACCACCACAGACGGATGCTGGCACTAAGACCGCACTCAGCTGTATAAGGAAATAAGCAAACAGGAAACTGCTCACCCAGAGGCAGCGCTCCTAGTGGCCAGAGACTTTAATGCAGGGAAACTTAAATCAGTTTGACCTAATCTCTATCAACGCGCAACCAGAGGGAAAAAACATTCTAGATCACCTGTACTCCACACACAGAGACTCATACAAAGCTCTCCCTCTGACCACAATTCTATCCTCCTGATTCCTGCTTACAAGCAAAAAGTAAAGCAGGAAGCACCAGTGACTCGGTCTTTAAAAAAGTGGTCAGATGAAGCAGATGCTAAACTACAGGACTGTTTTGCTATCACAGACTGGAACATGTTACTCATACTCAGCAAATTGGATGCAGTCTATCATAGTGCCATCTGTTGTGTCACCAAAGCCCCATATACTACCCACCACTGCGATCTGTATGCTCTCGTTGGCTGGCCTTCACTTCATATTTATCAACAAACCCACTGGCCCCAGGTCATCTATAAGTCGTTGCTAGGTAAAGCCCTGCCTTATCTCAGCTCACTGGTCACCATAGCAGCACCCACCTGTAGAACGCGCTCCAGCAGGTATATTTCACTGGTCACCCCCAAAGCCAATTCCTCATTGGTCGCCTTTCCTTCTAGTTCTCTGCTGCCAATGACTGGAATGAACTGCAAAAATAACTAAAGCTGGAGACTGATATCTCCCTCACTAAGTTTAAGCACCAGCTGTCAGAGCAGCTCACAGATCACTGCACCTCTACATAGCCCATCTGTAAATAGCCCATCCAACTACCTCATCCCCATACTGTTATTTGTTTATTTTTCTTCTTTGCACCCAAGTATCTCTACTTGCACATTCATCTTCTGCACATCTATCACTCCAGTGTTTAATTGCTATATTGTAATTATTTCGCCGCTATGGCCTATTTATTGCCTTACCTCCCTTAACATACCTCATTTTCACACACTGTATATAGACTTTTTCTATTGTATTATTGACTGTATGTTTGTTTATTCCATGTGTAACTCTGTTGTTGTTTGTGTCGCACTGCTTGCTTTATCTTGGCCAGGTCGCAGTTGTAAATGAGAACTTGTTCTCAATTAGCCTACCTGGTTAAATAAAAGGTGAAATAAAAAATGTTCCGGGATTCTTCCGATTGCATTGAGGAGTATACCACATCAGTCACTGGCTTTATCAATAAGTGCATCGAGGACATCGTCCCCACAGTGACTGTACATACATACACCAACCAGAAGCCATGGATTACAGGTAACATTCGCACTGAGCTAAAGGGTAGAGCTGCCACTTTCAAGGTGCGGGACTCTAACCCGGAAGTTTATAAGAAATCCTACTATGCCCTTCGACGAACCATCAAACAAGCAAAGCGCCAATACAGGGCTAAGATTGAATCATACTTCAGCGGCTATGACGCTCATCTTATGTGGCAGGGCTTGCAAACTATTACAGACTACAAAGGGAAGCACAGCTGCGAGCTGCCCAGTGACATGGGCCAACCAGACGAGCTAAATCACTTCTATGCTCGCGTCGATGCAAGCAAACACCGAGGCATGCATGAGAGCATCAGCTGTTCCAGAACACTGTGTGATCACGCTCTCAAGTAGCCGACGCGAGTAAGACCTTTAAACAGGTCAACATTCACAAGGCCGCAGGGCCAGACGGATTACCAGGACGTGTGCCCTGGGCATGTGCTGACCAACTGGCAGGTGTCTTCACTGACATTTTCAAAATGCTCCTGATTGAGTCTGAAATACCAACATGTTTCAAGCAGACCACCATAGTCCCTGTGCCCAAGAACACTAAGGCAACCTGCCTAAATGACTACAGCCCGAAGCACTCATGTCCGTAGCCATGAAGTGCTTTGACATCAACACCACTATCCCAGAAACCCTAGACCCACTCCAATTTGCATACCGCCCAAACAGATCCACAGATGATGCAATCTCTATTGCACTCTACACTGCCTTTTCCCACCTGGACAAAGGAACACCTACGTGAGAATTCTATTCATTGACTACAGCTCAGCGTTCAAAACCATAGTGCCCTCAAAGCTCATCACTAATCTAAGGATCCTGGGTCTCAACACCTCCCTCTGCAACTGGATCCTGGACTTCCTGACGGGCCGTCCCCAAGTTGTGATGGTAGGTAGCAACACATATACCACGCTGATCCTCAACACTGGAGCCCCTCAGGGGTGCGTGCTCAGTCCCCTCCTGTACTCCCTGTTCACCCACGACTGACGAGACAGCCTACAAGGAGGAGGTCAGAGACCTGGCCGTGTGGTGCCAGAATAACAACCTATCCCTCAGCGTAACCAAGACTAAGGAGATGATTGTGGACTACAGGAAAAGGAGGAACGAGCATGCCCCCATTATCATCAACGGGGCTGTAGTGGAGCAGGTTGTGAGCATCACCACATCACCAACAAACTAGAATGGTCCAAACACACACCAAGGCAGTCGTGAAGAGGGCACGACAAAGCCTATTCCCTCAGGAAACTAAAAGTATTTGGCATGGGTCCTCAGATCCTCAAAAGGTTCTACAGCTGCAACATCGAGAGCATCCTAACTGGTTGCATCACTGCCTGGTTCGGAAACTGCTCGGCCTCCGACCACAAGGCACTACAGAGTACGGCCCAGTACATCACCATCCAGGACCTCTACACCAGGCTCTGTCAGAGGAAGGCCCTAAAAAATTGTCAAAGACCCCAGCCACCCCAGCCATAGACTGTTCTCTCTACTACCACATGGCAAGCAGTACCGGAGCGCCAAGTCTAGGACCAAAAGGCTTCTCAACAGCTTTTACCCCCAAGCCATAAGACTTCTGAACAGGTAATCAAATGGCTACCCGGACTACTTGCATTGTGTCCAGACCCCCCTTTTACGCTGCTGCTACTCTCTGTTTATCATATATGCATAGTCACTTTAACTATACATTCAGGCACATACTACCTCAATTATCCTGACTAACCAGTGCCCCCGCACATTGGCTACCCGGACTATCTGCATTGTGTCCCGCCACCCGCCAATCCCTCTTTTACGCTACTACTACTCTCTGTTTATCATATATGCATAGTCACTTTAACCATACCTCCATGTACATACTACCTCAATTAGCCCGACTAACCAGTGCCTGTATATAGCCTCGCTACTGTATATAGTGAAAAATAACAGTAGCGAGGCTGTCTTTTTACTATTGTTTTTTTATTTCTTTACTTATCTATTGTTCGCCTAATACTTGTTTTTTTACTTAGAAATTGCGTTGTTGGTTAGGGCCTGTAACTAAGCATTTTAATCTAAGAATACCTGTTGTATTCGGCACACTTGACAAATAAACTATGATTTGATATGTCATTATGTGTGTGTGTGTGTGTGTGTGTGTGTACTCCCGGATGTGTGTGTGTGCGTGTATGAGAGACTCACTAGATCATTAGGATCTCCACCACTCTCCATTACGTGTATATTGGTAGGCTGAATGTTATTTGTGGTGGTAATAGCACTAGGTTGTTCAGGTGGAATGTACTACTCTTTTAGGTAGTAAACAGTCAGAACCAGTAGTAGTAAATGAATGGTAGTGACCAGTGGTGCCAGTGTTAACTGACCTGAGCCTGTGATCCGTTCAGCATCAGGTAATAGAGCTTGCTGAGGATACTCTGCTGGAGCTGGTCCCAGGACAGGGTACGCTCCTCTCTCATGAGGAAGGGAGGGCCGAACCTGGAGGGGGGAGGGTTGAAGGAGAGAGAGAAGGAAGAAGAGGTAAAGACATGAGCGAGAGGGGGGAAGCGAGAGAGAGGGAGACAGATGGGGAGAAAAAATACAATGTTATTTTGCAGTTGTTTGTGAAGGGCATATGTTTGGATTTGCATAAACTAGAGTACATTACAACCCTGTGGCCTTTTGAATGTTAAACGTAGTTAAGCAGGTCTGTCACGATCGTTGGAAGCATACTTGGACCAACGTGCAGCGTGATCTAGGTTCCACATTTTTATTTAAAGTAAGTGAACCACACAACAAAACAATAAATGAAACGTGACGACAATGGAGTGCTAATATGCAACTACACAAACAATATGGTTTGTATGGTCAGGACGTGACAGGACGTGACAGCTCTGGTGCGGGCCGAAGAACCCGCTCATCCCACGGATCCAGCCATGGACCCAGGCTTAACACTGTGCCTGGACTGGACCTCGGTGCAGTGGAAGGCTCCTGCCATGGAGCTGGACTGGGCCGTGTTTGGAAGCTCCGGACCGTTGACCCTCGCCGAAGGTTCCCGGACCGTGGACCGTCTCAGGAGGTTCCGGACCGTCGTTGGAGGTCGTCGCAGGAAGCCTGGTGCGTGGAGCCAGCACTGGTGGTACCGTACTGGTGACACGGACCTCAGGGCGAGCGCGAGGAGCAGGCACAGGACATACCGGACTGGGGAGGCGCACTGGAGGCCTGATGCGTGGGGCCGGTACAGGTGGCACCGGACTGATGACACGCACTTCAGGGCGAGTGCGGGGAGGAGGAACAGGATGTACTGTTCTACTAGACACAAGGTGAGCCCAGGGTGAATATCCTCAACTTTGGAAGTATTGCTTGGGGTTATTGTCCATTTGGAAGACCCATTTGTGACCAAGGTTTAACTTCCTGACTGATGTCTTGAGATGTTGCTTCAATATATCCACATAATTTTCCTTCCCTCCTGCAGCAAAGCACCCCGACAACATGATGCTGCCACCCCCGTGCTTCACGGTTGGAATGGTGTTCTTCGGCTTGCAAGCCTCCCCCTTTTCCCTCCAAACATAACGATGGCCATTATGGCCAAACAGTTCTATTTTTGTTTCATCAGAGCAGAGGACATTGCTCCAAAAAGTACGATCTTTGTCCCCATGTGCAGTTGAAAACCGTAGTCTGACTTTTTTATGGCGGTTTTGGAGCAGTGGCTTCTTCCTTGCTGAGCGGCCTTTCAGGTTATGTCGATATAGGACTCGTTTTACTGTGGGTATAGATACATTTGTACCTGTTTCCTACAGCATCGTCACAAGGTCCTTTGCTGTTGTTCTGGGATTGATTTGCACTTTTCACACCAAAGTACCTTCATCTCTAGGAGACAGAACTCCTTCCTGAGCGGTATGACGGCTGCATGGTCCCATGGTGTTTCTACGTGCATACAATTGTTTGTAGAGATGAACGTGGTACCTTCAGGCGTTTGGAAATTGCTCCCATGGATGGACCAGACTCTACAATTTATTTTCTGAGGTCTTGGCTGATTTATTTTGATTTTCCCATGATGTCAAGCAAAGAGGCACTGAGTTTGAAGGTACATCCACAGATATACCTCCAATTGACTCAAATTATGTCAATTAGCCGATTCGAAGCTTCTAAAGCCATGACATCATTTTCTGGAATTTTCCAATCTGTTTAAAGGCACAGTCACCTTAGTGTATGTAAACTTCTGACCCACTGGAATTGTGATACAGTGAATTATAAGTGAAATAATCTGTATGTAAACAATTGTTGGAAAAATTACTTGTGTCATGCACAAAGTAGATGTCCTAACCGACTAAAAAACTATAGTTTGTTAACAAGAAATGTGTGGAGTGGTTGAAAAACAAGTTTTAATGACTCCAACCTAAGTGTATGTAAACTTCCAACTTCAACTGTAACTACTCAATGGTCTGGTTACCTGGACACATTACTGGAGAATCAGAGCTTAATCTGTGTCTGTCAAACTGGCCCAATATCAGCCGTTAACACCATTATGAGGTTATGATCTGTAGGCTTTTCCTCTGTTGTAAAGACAGTTGGGGGGAAAGAGAGAGAGAAGGTTTCTGTCAAACAGGCAGCAATCTGAGCCAACCACAGTTGACATGTGCCAGTCAGGGGGCATGGGATGAAACAGAGACACACAGGGCTGAGATGAGGCCTCCACAGGTACTCAAATATCCTCCTGACATTAACAGGCTGACCATGAGAATATCCCTCCTCTGTTTCCCCGTACACACACACACACGTATGTGCACAAACGAGCATACACACTCAAGAGGAGTGTGTGGAGGAGGGAGCAGACCGACAGTTTATGACAGCATACACAACTCAAAATTACTTTTTGATTGACAGGCATGGGCCAATAGTGGGGAGTTGGCTGGAGTGAGTGTTATTTACCTCTCTCTCAATTCAAATTAAGTGATTTATTGGCATGGAAAACACATGTTAACATTGCCAAAGCAAGTGAAATAGATAATAAACAAAAGTGAAATAAACAATACAAATGAACAGTAAACATTACACTCCCAGAAGTTCCAAAAGAATAAAGACATGTCAAATGTCATATTATATATACAGTGTTGTAATGATGTGCAAATAGTTCAAATACAAAAGTGAAAATAAATAAACATAAATATGGGCTGAATTTACAATGGTGTTTGTTCTTCACTGGTTGCCCTTTTGTTGTGGCACCAGGTCACACATCTTGCTGCTGTGATGGCACACTGTGGTATTTCACCCAGTAGATATGGGAGTTTATCAAAATCGGGATTGTTTTTAAAATCTTTTGTGGATCTGTGTAATCTGAGGGAAATATGTGTCTCTAATATGGTCATATATTTGGCAGAAGGTTAGGAAGTGCAGCTCAGTTTCCACTTCATTTTGTGGGCAGTGTGAACATACAGTAGCAGGTCTTCTGTTGAGAGCCAGGTCTGCCTACGGCGGCCTTCCTCAATAGAAAGGCTATGCTCACTGAGTCTGTACAGAGTCAAAGCTTTCCTTAAGTTTGGGTCAGTCACAGCTGTCAGGTATTCTGCCACTGTGTACTCTCTGTTTAGGGCCAAATAGAATTATAATTTGCAAGTTTTTTTTGTTAATTCTTTTCAATGTGTAAAGTACATATCTTTTTGTTTTCTCATGATTTGGTTGGGTCTGATTGTGTTGCTGTCCTGGGGCTCTGTGGGGTGTGTTTGTGAACAGAGACCTAAGACCAGCATGCTTAGGGGACTCTTCTCCAGGTTCATTTCTCTGTAGGTTTAGATAATTAGCGGGAATCTGCCTATTTTTGCTCTCTCTCTCATGGATATTGAATAATTCAAAGCTGTTTACTGGGATTTACAGTATTTGGTTTCTCTCAGGAGAGATGCTCCCTTTGATTCTCAGTAGGAAAAAATACATGTTTTAAAAGATGCCCAAAAATTATGTCATACCTGTATATCAGCCCAATTTCGATATTTTGCCCAAGTATTGGCAAAAGAGCTGATCTGATTGGTCAAAATACCAATTAGTGGAAAAAGATCAGAATTGTTCTGTCTGTGTAAACGCAACCTGTGTAATGTGAACTGGAAAATGGAACTCGGAGCACGTTCCCTTGGGCCCAGTGGGTACTCGTTACAGCTGGAACTAGTAAAGAGAAAGCAGAGCTTTTGCCCTTATCAAATACACTCTGTTCAAACTGTTGGTGTATATCGTTGTTCATAACTCCTCTGTTCACCCATGAGATACTATTTCGCTATAAACACCTCATATTTTCAAAATGGCCTACCTCCATCCCACCCAATCAACCAATCCAGACTCCCTCCCTCCCACCCAGTCAACCAAACCTGACTCACCTGACAGCCTGCTGGCCGGAGCCTGCCGTGTTGCAGATTACGAGGAGGACCTTAGTGGAGCCACCGTGGTTCAGAAACTCTGAGGACAGAGTGGTCGATGGGGGTAACCTTTGACCCTCTGGCCCTGAGGTGTACGGCGAGGATGGGAGGCTGTGGTGGAAGCCTGAGAGAGGAGAGAGAGGTGAAAGGTTAGACACGGGTCAAGAGAGAGGTCAAAGTTGAGCTCAGACACAAGGTTGTATACATAACGAGGGTAGCTTGTGCCAGAGTGTGCTTAAGAGGTGTTCTATCAGGTCTCAATGACTCAAAAAGACACCATTTGACACCACCCACAACTGTGAAAACAAACCGTATTAAGTGAAAATCATGATACAATGGAGCAACAATTGTGATTTACCCAAAGGGTGGCGTTGTAAAATGGACTGTAAACATTGATTCATCGTAGGTAATAGCTACAGGGGGAGTGTGTTGGAGGCGGAATCTCTGTCTCCCGGGCAATGTAAACATGTAAATGTTTAAATTATCTGAGGATTTAATAAAAACACACTTGTTCAACGCCGCCGAGCAATTAATCACTGTAGAAATGTGTCACACACACACACCGTGGTGCATGTACTGAGAGACTCTAATCATTCAGGAGCACAGGAAGTGTACTGTAACATCGTATCATGTCAACTCAGATATCAAAGGTGCCAGAGAAAAGGCCACCAGTTGAGTACCAACGGATGTACAGTTGAAGTCAGAAGTTTACATACACCTTAGCCAAATTAATTTAAACTCAGTTTATCACAATTACTGACATTTAATCCTAGTAAAAATTCCCTGTCTTTAGTCAGTTAGGATTACCACTTTATTTTACGAATGTGAAATGTCAGAATAATAGAAGAGAGAATTATATATGTCAGCTTTTATTTCTTTAATCACATTCCCAGTGGGTCAGAAGTTTACATACACTCAATTAGTATTTAGTAGCATTGCCTTAAATTGTTTAACTTAAGTCAAAGGTTTCGGTAGCCTTCCACAAGTGTCCCACACATGAATTTTGGCCCATTCCTCCTGACAGAGCTGGTGTAACTGAGTCAGGTTTGTAGTCCTCCTTGCTCGCACACGCTTTTTCAGTTCTGTCCACAAATGTTCTATAGAATTGAGGTCAGGGCTTTGTGATGGCCACTCCAATACCTTGACTTTGTTGTCCTTAAGCCATTTTGCCACAACTTTGGAAGTATGCTTGGGGTCATTGTTCATTTGATTTACTCTGATTTTCCCATGATGTCAAGCAAAGAGACACTGAGTTGAAAGTTAGGCCTTCAAATACCTCCAATTGACTCAAATTATGCCAATTAGCCTATTCGAAGCTTCTAAAGCCATGAAATTTTCTGGAATTTTCCAAGCTGTTTAAAGGCACAGTCCACTTAGTGTATGTAAACTCCTGACCCACTGGAATTGTGATACAGTGAATCATAAGTGAAATAATCTATCTGTAAACAATTATTGGAAAAACTACTTGTGTCATGTACAAAGTAGATGTCCTAACCGACTTGCCAAAACTATAGTTTGTTAACGAGAAATTTGTGGAGTGGTTGAAAAACGAGTTTTAATGACTCCAACCTAAGTGTATGTAAACTTCCGACTTCAAATATATTCACCAGTGCATGGCCTTTGGTGAGTAAGACCAAATGAATGAGTGATGAAGTATCCCATTTTACAAGATAAATTGAAATAGCTTTTGGCTTAGTTGATTCCTCTCAACCATCGGATAGTAAATCATGTGGAAGCTATTTTGACACCCTGTGTCATTCCTGTCTGCCCTTTTGACTGCTGCCTACCCATTCTCTCTCTCTCACAACCCCCCCATTTCTGATATTGAATTCCCCACTGGGAAGATAAAAGGCACTGAAAGGCCAAAGCCAGTTTCATTTCCATCCACACAGAAAGGCCAGCCTGTTACCACGACTATAAGGAGCATACGCAAATAACTAAATACCAAGGACACAAAAGCTTACTTCTCCCACAAGACAATACAAGTATGCTATTTTAAACATATACAAAACCTACACTTCTATGTCCTGAAATTACTCAGGAAAGCAGTGCTCTATTGGGATAGCTTAGTCGGGGAGGAGTGCGGGTGGGTCTGTCTGTCTGGCTGCTGTATCTTCCAGACAGGGTCTGAGGGGAGAACCCCATGCCAGACTGTCATTCTCACACCCTCGCCCTCATTCCTTCTATCTCAGCCAGCCAGGAGAGAGGGATTTATAGAGGGAGAGAGAGAGAGGGAGAGAGAGACAAGGAGGAGAGAGTGGGAGAGCAGTGCTAGTAGAAGGGGAGTGTCGCTGGAGTGTCTCTTCGGGGACTGAGCTGTTTAATTACAATTGTCACACACTCACATCTCCCTCCCTACTTCTGTCTCTCTATCGCTCTCTTTCTCCGCCCCCCTCTCTTTTTAGACCTACAATTTCACTATAATTTTTTCACGCACAGAGACACACACTACAATTTTCTCTCTCTCTCTTTAGCTATTCCATTGATGCTTTGGGGCTTACCTACTCCAATATTCCATTGATGCTTTGGGGCTTACCTACTCCAATATTCCATTGATGCTTTGGGGCTTACCTACTCCAATATTCCATTGATGCTTTGGGGCTTACCTACTCCAATATTCCATTGATGCTTTGGGGCTTACCTACTCCAATATTCCATTGATGCTTTGGGGCTTACCTACTCCAATATTCCATTGATGCTTTGGGGCTTACCTACTCCAATATTCCATTGATGCTTTGGGGCTTACCTACTCCAATATTCCATTGATGCTTTGGGGCTTACCTACTCCAATATTCCATTGATGCTTTGGGGCTTACCTACTCCAATATTCCATTGATGCTTTGGGGCTTACCTACTCCAATATTCCATTGATGCTTTGGGGCTTACCTACTCCAATATTCCATTGATGCTTTGGGGCTTACCTACTCCAATATTCCATTGATGCTTTGGGGCTTACCTACTCCAATATTCCATTGATGCTTTGGGGCTTACCTACTCCAATATTCCATTGATGCTTACCCAATTATCTTCATTGTGTCAATACTGCAGTGAACAAAATCAGTGTCTAGAGTTGATATACACTACCATTCAAAAGTTTGGGGTCACAGACATTTCCTTTGCAAAAGTGTTTTCTAATGATCAACTAGCATTTTAAAATAATAAACTTGGATTAGCTAACACAGTTCGTGCCATTGGAACACAGGAGTGATGGTTTCTGATAATGGGATCTCTGTACGCCCATGTAGATATTCCATTAAAAATCAGCTGTGTCCAGCTACAATGGTCATTTACAACATTAACAATGTCTACACTGCATTTCTGATCAATTTGATGCTATTTTAATGGACAAAACATTTGCTTTTCTTTCAAAACAAGGACATTTCTAAGTGACCCCAACCTTTTGAACGGTAGTGTATACTGACTTAAAATATAAACACAACATGTAAAGTGTTGGTCCCATATTTCATGAGATTAAAATTAAAGATCCAAGAAATGTTCCATACACACAAAAATCTTATTTCTCTCTAATGTTGTGCACAAATTTGTTGACATCCCTGTTAGTGAGCATTTCTCCTTTGCCAAGATAATCCATCCACCTGACAGGTGTGGCATATCAAGAAGCTGATTAAATGCTGATTTAATGCTGATTAAACAGCATGCTCATTACACAGGAGCACCTTGTGCTGTGGACAATAAAATGCCACTCTAAAATGTGCAGTTTTATCACACAACACAATGCTACAGATGTCTCAAGTTTTGAGGGAGCGTGCAATTGGCATGCTGACTGCAGGAATGTCCACCAAAGCTGTTGCCAGAGAATGTCATGTTAATTGCTCTACCATAAACCACCTCCAACGCCATTTTAGAGAATATGGCCGTACACCCTACCGGCCTCACACCCTACCACACCAGCCCAGGACCTCCACACCCGAATTCCTCAGCTACGGTATCGTCTGAAAACAGCCACCCAGACAGCTGATGAAACTGAGGAGTCTTTCTGTCTGTAATAAAGCCCTTTTGTGGGGAAAAACTCAATATGATTGGCTGGGCCTGGCTCCCCAGTGGGTGGGCCTATGCCCTCCCAGGTCCACCCATGGCTGTGCCCCTGCCCAGTTATGTGAAATCCATAGATTAGGGCCTAATGAATATATTTCAATAGATTGATTTCATTATATGAACTGTAAAATCATTGAAATTATTGCATGTTTGGTTTATATTTTTGTTCAGTATAGAAGATGTAGGGATGCAGGGTGGTCGCACGAGGACATTGGAACATTGTAGCACACTGCACCAGAGCACCCGCAGCACCTGTCTCACATTCACATAGGAGGGATACGTATTGTAATGAACACCAAAATAACTACGGCTCTAATCATTTTTTTTTTTTTTTACATTAACCCCCAGGGATCTACTTCTTCACCGCAGTTACTCAGGCCTACTTTTTTTTGCTTCACTCCTTTAAGCTAGTTTTAATATCAGAGCCTTATTTAAAATTGTGTTCCCTGAAGTACCATCATGCTGGATGACGACTCGATTATCTCTGTCTGACAAGATGAGAATATATGAATATTGGCTCATTGATGATGACTTGACATACTAGTCTCTTTTATGACAGGGGGATTAAAACATAATACTTTTGAGATGTCAGTAGAAAAATAAAAGTGGGTTTACAACCTATTTGTGAATATAGGTCATAGGCATAAAGCTGTTGTTATCAGGCTACAGCACATACAGAGGTGCTTCAGTTTAGTCTGGTCATAAAATTCCAGCTGGTTGTTGTGCCTGTGACTGCTGAATTGAATGCTCAACCTAAATCAATTATTATTGTGTAATAGTAAATACCACAAAATCCTTTTCAAATGCTTTTCTGCTCCTACAAGCTCAGTGTCTTGGTTTGTCACCTAGACAAGTGACCCATGTTAATTATGTTCACACTCTGTGCTAAAAATACCCAAGGGGTAGTGGGGTCCGGCGGAGGGCAGGAGAGGGGACAAGCCCTAGACAAGACAGACGTCCCGACATTTCCTGTGTCTGGTTGCCATCACCACGGGTGACCAGAGGACACCTGAGTTGTCTGCTGCTTGGATAAATGACAGATGGAGGAAAACGTCAGAGAGAGAGAGAGAGAGGGGGGGGGGGGGGGTATAGACCTCCCCTCGCCGGATTCCAAACCTGCATCTCATCACCGCCACACCAGGTCCCAGAAGACCTTCTGACCCCTATGATTGATTCCACGGTTGCCTCCTGGTATCTCGGCAACATGTATCTTGATAAGGTATCTATCTATATGTGCCATCTATAGTGAATAAGTCAAAAAAGGAAACAGAGTCTTGGGTCTAAAATCCAGTAAATTATACGACACAGACATTCAGAGATTATAGAGGCTGTAAGACAAGCAGAGGAAGCTCTAGCTCACTGATGGAATGTTGGTATGTGGTTGTAATCAGGCTGTTGCATCCTCTGTGGATGTATACCTAGAGTCTAAAACCACAACTACATAACTGGTATCTTCACATGGATGGCATTCTTCACTGACTTTAAACCTGTTCCCTCCCTCTTTCTGAATGGCCATCTCCCACTCCTGCCTATCTCTGATTGGCTTGTGTAAAATATGCCATGACATTACTCCGGATGTTTACTCAGAAGTAAAGCATAACGGTGAGGAAATCAATTAACTCATGTTTCTGAAGCAATTTTGTTGACGTAACAGTACATCAGTGCCAGAGATGAAACACCCTGCTGCGAACAGCTAAAAGAATGTCTTTCAACACACTCTTCGAAAAAAGCGCTCCAAAGTGGTTCCTCGGCTGTCCCAATAGATGTGTTAAAGGAGTCAATGCAACACAGACGTTTCATTGACCAGACTAAAATTCAACCAATCTGATCGAACAAAGTGAATATTTGTCAAATCCGTCATGATTTATGTATTTTAACAGTCCTACAATATGGTTACTTATGTCGATTTGGATATTTGGCCGTTTGCGCTGCATAACATGTAGAAGTTGTCCCCTTTTAGGTTTAGAAGAAGTGACTGCTTAATGCAAACTCCATTTCTTAAAAGCTGGTTGGCATAGCAACTCTAGCATTCAGAAATCAGTGGTGGTAGTCAAATAATGTTTTAACATAATTGCAAAAGGCTTTTCTGATGATCAATTAGCCTTTTAAAATGATAAACTTGGATTAGTTAACACAACGTGCCTTTGGAACTCAGGAGTGATGGTTGCTGATAATGTGCCTCTGTACGCCTATGTAGATATTCCATTAAAAATCTGACGTTTCCAGCTACAATAGTCATTTCCAACATTAACAATGTCTACACTGTATTTCTGATCAATTTGATTGTTATTTTAAATGGACAAAAAATGTGCTTTTCTTTCAAAAACAAGGATATTTCTAAGTGACCCCAAACTTTTGAACAGTAGTGTATATAGGCATTAATATGGAGTTGGTCCCTCCTTTGCTGCTATAACAGCCTCCACTCTTCCATGAAGGCTTTCAACTAGATGTTGGAACATTGCTATGGGGACTTGCTTCCATTTAGCCACAAGAGCATTCGTGAGGTCGGGCACAGATGTTGGGCGATTAGGCCTGGCTCACAGTATCCCAATTCACCCCAAATGTGTTCAATGGGGTTGAGGTCAGGCCTCTGTGCAGTCCAGTCAAGTTCTTCCACACTGACCATTTTTGTATGGACCTTGCTTTGTGCACGGGGACATTGTCATGTTGAAACAGGAAAGGCCCTCCCCAAATTGTTGCCACAAAGTTGGAAGCACAGAATTGTCTAGAATGTCATTGTATTCTGTAGCGTTAACAAATCCCGTCATTTGACTCTAGGGGGCCTAGCCCGAACCATGAAAAACAGCGTGATTTATCAGTCCAGAGAATACGTTTCCACTGCTCCAAAGCCCAATGGCGGCGAACTTTACACTACCCCAGCCGACGCTTGTCATTGCGCATGTTGATCTTAGGCTTGTGTGCGGCTGCTTGGCCATGGAAACCCCAGTTCATGAATCTCCTGACTATCCTACCGATCCTCGACTTCGGCGATGTCATCTACAAAATTGCTTCCAACACTCTACTCAGCAAGCTGGATGCAGTTTATCACAGTGCCATCCGTTTTGTCACTAAAGCACCTTATACCACCCACCACTGCGACCTGTATGCTCTGGCTGGCCCTCGCTACATATTCATCGCCAGACCCACTGGCTCCAGGTCATCTACAAGTCCATGC
This sequence comes from Oncorhynchus keta, assembly GCF_023373465.1. NCBI lineage: Eukaryota > Metazoa > Chordata > Actinopteri > Salmoniformes > Salmonidae > Oncorhynchus > Oncorhynchus keta. The sequence continues at coordinate 2,907,144 of NC_068452.1, read as the reverse complement.
TAGGTAAAGCTCCGCCTTATCTCAGTTCAGTTCACTGGTCATGATGGCAACACCCTGATTGTCTCAGCTGGAACCACTTATCTTCCCTTTATATGTTCTGTAACCAGTGTTTCTTGTTGTCAGATCGTTGCTCCCAGCAGGTGATTATCTCACTGATCATCCCATTGGAAAGCCAACACCTCATTTGTCTGTCCTGTTGCTGTTGTAAACTGTATTCCAGTTCATCTGCATGCCTGTGACTGATCATCCCTAAAGCCAACAACGTTCCAGTTCTCTGCTGCCTGTGACTGGAAAAAATCGCTGAAGTTGGAGACTTTTATCTCCCTCACCAACTTCAAACATCTGCTATCTGAGCAGCTAACCGATCGCTGCAGCTGTACATAGTCTATTGGTAAATAGCCCACCCATTTTCACCTACCTCATCCCCATACTGTTTTTATTTATTTACTTTTCTGCTCTTTTGCACACCAATATCTCTACCTGTACATGACCATCTGATCATTTATCACTCCAGTGTTAATCTGCAAAATTGTAATTATTCGCCTACCTCCTCATGCCTTTAGCACATACATATATAGACTCCCCTTTTTTTCTACTGTGTTATTGACTTGTTAATTGTTTACTCCATGTGTAACTCTGTGTTGTCTGTTCACACTGCTATGCTTTATCTTGGCCAGGTCGCAGTTGCAAATGAGAACTTGTTCTCAACTAGCCTACCTGGTTAAATAAAGGTGAAATAAAATAAAAAAATGAACCGTTCTTGTGTTGATATTGCGTGCAGAGGCAGTTTGGAACTCGGTAGTGAGTGATGTAACCAAGGACAGACCATTTTTAGTCACTATGTGCTTCAGCACTTGGCGGTCCCGTTCTGTGAGCTTGTGTGTCCTACCACTTTGCAGCTGAGCTGTTGTTGCTCGTAGACGTTTCCACTTCACAATAACAGCACTTACAGTTGACCACGGCAGCTCTAGCAGGGCAGAAATGTGACAAACTGACTTGTTGGAAAAGTGGGTTCCTATGATGGTTCCACGTTGAAAGTCACTGAGTTCTTCAGTAAGGCCATTCTACTGCATATGTTTGTCTATGGAGATTGCATGGCTGTGTGCTCAATGTTATACACCTGTCAGCAACGGGTGTGGCTGAAAAAGCCAAATCCATTAATTTGAAGTGGTGTCCACGTACTTTTGTAAATATAATGTAACATGGTAACATGGTGCATGTGTACACAATGTCACAATCAAACACAAACTTTAACGTGAAACAAATGGTTCCCATTCATCTTTCAAACTACAGTATTTCTAGAAGTACTTCAGACGATGGGTTTAAACAGCACATCATCAATCATTGAAGAACTGCCTTGTAAAAGCAGATGGAGATATGTGGGCTGAGCCATTGAGCACAGCTGGGCCTTTTTCTCAGCATTCTCTTCACCACCCATTAGCAGATACATCCACAACCTGTGTGTGTGTGTGTGTTGGTTTAAAGATGCTTGCCTTGAGTGTGTGAATATATAACAATACAATAACAATAACATGAGCTCACTAAAGGCAGATCTAATGGTCTCTGTGTAAGTGCTTACGCATCCTCCTCGCTGCTCAGACCAACACCTCGGAGCTACACAACATTCAACCCCAACCGTGTCTCCAGTCCACAGCTTTTAGCATTTTGATAGGATGAAAAGGAAACTCACACTGAGATTCTACCGGAGTTGCTTTCCATAGAACTCCTCTGTCCATTGTGAAGGGAGATGAATACTGAATACAGTGGTGAAGAAAGAGTGAGAGTGTGTGTGTGTGTGTGTTTGTGTCTGTGTCCATCGACAGATTCCTTTATCTGGGTGGATATGTCCCTGCTTCACCACCTTTCCCAGAGGGCACCTCTTCTTTCACACAAACCCTCTCTCAGCCCTGATTCTCCGACCTCGCCAAACAGACAACTCTGTCTCGAGAGCTTGATAGACTCTTTGATTACCTCAGGGACAACAGGCGTTTTGTAGAGTAAGAGTGTCTAAAAAAAGGAACGTTTCAGAGATTTCCTCCAACTGAAGGCATTTATGTACTGTATGTACTGTTCTGTTGAGAGATGAAATCGGATATTGTCATATCTGTATAAAGTTTCCTAGATTTTTTGTGTGTGTTTTCTATCATGAGCGCTTGACTCCATGGCTATACCACACTGTTTTCCCAAATAACAAATCTCATTACTACAGTGTATGAAGGAGAAGGGTTTATCCAATATCCCTAATATGAAAACTCAACAGAAATTCAGAACCATGAAACGGTGGAGACGATTCCTCCAGAGCAAAACGCCCATCCATAAAATCCGTCTCTTAAAATAGACTATGACTTCCGCCTAAAAACATCTCACCTAAAGTTATATTTGTCTTTCTCTTCTGCCAGTGCGACACAAACGCATGCCTTTGTTCTACCAGCCAGTGTGTATTTTATACCTCTCGCTCTCCCTCTCCTAATGTTTTCAACCCATTTCTTAGGCTCTGTTAATTTTGACTCCCCACCAGGAGGCAATGGGCCTGATTCCCAGTCCCCCGCTGAGCTACTTCCTCTTATCCGACATGAGAAATCGAAACCTTTCCTTCGCTAACCAAATTCCCCATTTCAATTTGGGACTTTTATTAGCCGGTGAGCAGATTGGCTTTGTGCCTCTGCTGTGCCCGCTGGGGCTCAGGTTGTGCCGATGTTGTAGAGAGAGTTATGAGATCCACACACGACACTGAGACAGACAGACAGGCAGACATGCCCGCACACACACACTCACATGAAATGAGATTACACACACAGGGCCATTAATCATGGCGTGGAGTCTGGACAGCGCCGGGGGTCAACTGTGTGACTGTCTGTCTGCAGCCCAAAGGGGGGAGTGACGCAGGCTAAGGCACATACGTACTAGCCAAAGGAGGGCTGGGACGTGTGTGTGTGTGTGTGTGTGTGTGTGTGTGTGTGTGTGTGTGTGTGTGTGTGTGTGTGTGTGTGTGTGTGTGTGTGTGTGTGTGTGTGTGTGTGTGTGTGTGTGTGTGTGTGTGTGTGTGTGTGAGTGAGTGAGTGAGTGAGAGTGAGTCGTGACTGGCTGATTTGAACCTCCAAATGAGGGCCTGTCTTGTCACAGGTTAAAAAGAGCCAACGGTGTCCATAATGATACATATTTCTACAGCGGAAGAGAGGGAGGGAGGTACTACAAGCTTAATACAGTCAATATGGGCCATGACAGCAGTGGTTTGAATGCTAGTCCATATGCGTAAGCGTCCGTTGTTTATTTCCGACGATGACAGCGGTTGCCTGACAGGTTGTCTTAATCTAACATGGCCCATTGAAATGAGGCTCTAACAGTCTGCCAAGGTTCCACATCATCTTTCTATGGCCACAAGAGGTAGGAATGTCTGGGTCTTGTTTGTGACAGACTCAGCAGACAGAGCCGTCCCACCAATTCATTCTTAATTAGGACAATTTCCTAATTAATTGTGGCTCATCATGAAAATATCATTACAGCCTAGCCTACATCCTAAAATATATTATCAACCCAGCCCCACTCTTCAGTATTACATTTCTACATTTGTTTGATAAAACAAAGAGGGTAAATGTGGTACTGGATGCTGAAACCACAGCATTAGGGCGCCGTAATAATGCATGTATATTTCAATGGCTCATTTGATTACATTCACATCACCCAGGGGTTCTGACTGACTGATGATTACAGATGATTACAGGATACTTAACCAGCACAATAAGGAGCACACTAACCAACGAGACAACAATAGAATGTAACAATATCTCATCACGTCCTCTCCCTCCCCACAGCTCTGTAAAGCTAACAGTGTGCGCGCGCGCAAACACACACACACACACACACACACACACACACACACACACACACACACACACACACACACACACACACACACACACACACACACACACACACACACACACACACACACACACACACACACACACACACAGTTACTCAGGCTTCTATTCAATCTATTCCATTAAAGCAATGAAGGCCCTATTCAATAAACCTGTTACGAGCGTTTAGCTGTTGTGAAATGACCCGCCATTGTTATGGAGACAGTGGGGTAGTTAAGATGGCAGGGAGGTGTTCTGGGATGTCAGAAACAGTAATGACGCATGCAGTAACTGAATGCATGTTATGTTGAGTCTAATCAGCTCAGTTCAGGTTTTGAATCATTACATTGGTAATAGGAGTTCATTCATCATTTACAGTAGAATGTATTATTGAATACATGTGTGCTTTTGAGTGCTAATGAGTGTGTCGGTGTGTGTGCCTGTGTGCCTCTTCCTCTCTCCTCTACCCTCAGTCTGATCACCTCTAGTAGCACCAGGACATTATTTTCTCTCCTCTGTCTCCAGGTGATAAAGACATCGTTCTATCGTTCCCGGAGAGAGATTGAGGATCGTACATTTTTCATGACCCCTTTGAGCACATTATTGAATTATTGATGTGGCCCTTTTCAGGAGTTAAAGAACGTTGGAAAAACACAGTAAGGGTTTCATTTAGCGGTGTGTTGCTCTGAACGTAGCCCTCCCGGTCGGGCGTCCCCCAGGGATAAGAGTTAAGACACCTTCCTTTTGGACAAGGGTCAACTAGATAGGAGTCAACAGGTGAAAAAAAGTGTGTGCGTACATGCGTGCACTCACCATATCAATAGTTAATTTGACACCGCCTGGCAAAGCTGTGGCTGATTTCAAAGGGAGGTGACGCAAGGCTGGCTCCATCTCATCCACGTTCACGATTCAAGAGAGAGTGAGCGTATGTGTGTGTGTGCATGTGTGTTGTGTTTGAGTGAGAGCGAGCCTTTACCTCAGTACATCAAGCCCTCAGCTAGATACAAGAACGTCAGAGACACTGTCTGAGAGAATTTAATAACCTAGACAGAAATACAGTACCTGTCCATGAAATGGCAAGAAATTGAAACGGCTAAGAACCTATAGCTCTATAGTGTTTGTCTGAACAAACACTATCCATTGTGCTGAAGCCAAAATAGCTAGAGAAAAAGAGAGAAAGAGAGAGAGAGAGACTTGGGGCTGTGGATGAAGCCATGGTTACCCGACATTCGCGTGGAGCCTCCCCGTCTGTGGAGGGGCGGAGCCTGGAAGGCATAGACCACATCACTCTCAGCAACGCTGGTCAGATCGTCGTCGTCAGAGAACGAACGCTGGAAGCCGGTGGCATAGAGCTCTGACAGGACCACCTGGATGGGGGGTGATGGAGGGAGAGAGAGAGAGAGAGAGAGAGAGAGAGAGAGAGAGAGAGAGAGAGAGAGAGAGAGAGAGAGAGAGAGAGAGAGAGAGAGAGCGGGGAGGAGATGGTTTAAAGAGATGTACATTGCTTAAAACCTCTTGAAGCTAGGGGGCACTATTTTTATGTTTGGAAAAATAATGTTCCCAAAGTAAATGGCCTATTTCTCAGGACCAGATGCTACAATATGCATATAATTGACAGATTAGGATAGAAAACACTCTAAAGTTTCCAAACTGTCAAAATATTGTCTGTGAGTGTAACAGAACTAATATTGCAGGCGAAACCCTGAGAAAAATCAAACCAGGAAGTGGCTTCTATTTTGAAAACTCAATGTTCCATAGCCTCCCTTTGCTCCATTTAAAGGGGTATCAACCAGATTCCGTGTCCTATCGCTTCCTCAAGGTGTCAGTCTTCAGACATAGTTTCAGGATTTTATTTTGAAAAATGAGCCAGAAAGATAACATCGCGTCAAGTGGTCACATGAGTTTTGCTCACGCAACAGAGTTTGGACAGCCATTGTTTTCCCCTCTCCTACTGATAATGCCATTTGTGGTTGATATATTATCGATTATATATTTTAAAAACAACCTGAGGTTTGATTATAAAAAACGTTTGACATGTTTCTGTGGACATTACGGATATTATTTGGAATTTGTCTGCGTTGTCGTGACAGCTCTTTCCTGTGGATTTCTGAACATAACGCGCCAAACAAACAGAGGTATTTTGGATATAAAAATGATCTTTATGGAACAAAAGTAACATTTGTTGTGTAACTGGGAGTCTCGTGAGTGAAAACATCCGAAGATCATCAAAGGTAAACGATTAATTTGATTGCTTTTCTGATTTTCGTGACTAAGCTACCTGATGCTAAGTGTACTTAATGTTTTGTCATGCGATCGATAAACTTACACAAACGCTTAGATTGCTTTCGCTGTAAAGCATAATTTCAAAATCTGAGACGACAGGTGGATTAACAAAAGGCTAAGCTGTGTTTTGCAATATTGCACTTGTGATTTCATGAATATATATATTTTTTTGTAATATTATGTGAATGTGGCGCTATGCTATTCAGCGGTTGTTGATGACAATTATACCGCTAAAGGGATGGGTAGTGTCAAGAAGTTAATACAGACACTGAGCACGGAAGCAGACTTTATGTATAAACAGCCATGGACATGGCTACGTGGCTTAGCATGGCGGTCAAACACACACATACACAGGCTAATAGTTGTAGACAGAGAAGCTATAGAGGACAAACAGGGAATGTATGTGACAAAGCAAACAGGGCAGACACGCTATATTTGTGTTAAAAGTCTGTTCAAGATCCTTCTCAAGTAAACACATATTAAAGGCCCAGTGCACTCGAAAATGTGATTTTCCAGCCTATGGGGTTGGAATCAAACTGATGTTTTGAAAATGCTGATAATGCTCTTATAGTGTAAAAGCTATTGGAAAAGATTGCCAGAAATAGCAGTCTGTTTTGGTGGGATGGAGTTTTGGCCTGCCTGGTGACATCACCCCTCCCCACAACTCCCTGACAGTCCTAGCAAAACTCTTGTGTCGGGATTTGACTATAACATTAATCTGAAGACTGTTATTTATCTAATTAACTAACTGTGTTTAATTGTTACCCATTTTCAATTAATCATGTAACAATTAACTCATTATAATCTGGGGCACCACGAGAGTGGTTCTTTAAAGCATTACCATATCCCAAATTAAACTCTAAAAGGTCTTTTAGACATTTTGTCACATCTATAAACATTCAAATTATTAGTCATAACCTCCTATCATATCACCATTCTCAACAGTCATAACCTCCTTGCATCTGCAAAAACCTGAGCTTTACTTATGATTCAGTACTACACAAATTGATTTAATTATTTATTAGCTAATTAAATGGGGACATAGGATAAACACGCATACTACACTGATATTGACCAGTGATTATCCGGGAGGTGATTTTATCGTCTCCACCTCATGTTGAGATTCAAATTTCAAACGATTTTAAACAAATTAAGTTAAGAACAAATTCTTATTTTCAATGATGGCCTAGGAAAAGTGGGTTAACTGCTTGTTCAGGGGCAGAACGACAGATTTGTACCTTGTCAGCACGGGGATTCGAACCTGCAACCTTACAGTTACTAGTCCAACGCTCTAACCACTAGGCTACCCTGCCGCCCCATTATATCTTCTGGTCTGCTCCAGTCTCTGTCGTTCTAGCCCCTCTCTCTTTCTCTGTCTGTCTATCCCCTCTCCCTTTCTGTCTCGCTCCTCTCTTTCTCTACCTGTCTAGCCCCTCTCATTTCTCTGCCTGTCTAGCCCCTCTCTCTTTCTCCGTCTGTCTAGCCCCTCTCTCTTTCTCTGCCTGTCTAGCCCTTCTCATTTCTCTGCCTGTCTAGCCCCTCTCTCTTTCTCCGTCTGTCTAGCCCCTCTCTCTTTCTCTGCCTGTCTAGCCCCTCACTCTTTCTCTGCCTGTCTAGCCCCTCTCTCTTTCTCTGTCTGTCTAGCCCCTCTATCTTTCTCTGTCTGTCTAGCCCCTCTCTCTTTCTCTGTCTGTCTAGCCCCTCTCTTTCTCTGCCTGTCTAGCCCCTCTCTTTTTCTTTACCTGTCTTGCCCCTCTCTCTTTCTCTTCCTGTCTAGCCCCTCTCTCTTTCTCTCTCTGTCTAGCCCCTCTCTCTTTCTCTGTCTGTCTAGCCCCTCTCTCTTTCTCTGTCTGTCTAGCCCCTCTCTCTTTCTGTCAATCTAGCTACCAGCTCTTTCTCTGCCTGGTTTCCCTTTAGGATAGGATAGCACTGGATAGGGCCTTTTAGATTCAGTAGGCTAACAAGTCTGGCCCACTGACCGTGTGTGTGTGCAGGCCTTACCTGGTCTGGCGTGGTCTTGCCCTCCTCAGCAACCATGGAACGCAGGCAGGAGATGGAGCCGATAAGAGGCACAGCCAGACCAACACGTAGATACCTCTGACCCTTCGTACTGAACACCAGCGTCACACTCATACACCTGGAGAGGGAGACAGAAAGAGAATCTTGTTCCAGACAGTTCTTCACAAGCACACACACAAAGACAGCGTCAAGACATTGCACTTGCTGTGTTGTTCTCTTATCTCCTCCACGGTGTCTGTCTGGGCATGCTTGACTGCAAGGTGATGCTAACGTGTTAGCATTAGCACCACAGGGAGCCTGTCTGTGTCTGCTTAGGAATGCCTATCTACAATCAACAGGAGCTAGCTAGTGCAGAAGATGTGGGCATGACAGGTGGAGCAACAGGAAGGATAAAGGGATGAGCACTTAATGCTATGAGGCCACAGGTTTGAGGTGACTTAGCTGAGGGAAGAAGGGGTGGAGGGATAGAGAGATGGAGGGATGGATATAGGAATAGAGGAAAGTCTGGGAGAGAGACAGGAGCTCTGATGACGCCCCAGCTTCCTGCTTCCCCATCATGCATTATTCAGGAAGTGTTGCGTCGTTGCTAACAGAGTGCTCAAAAAGCAGAGTGAGATGTGGTGTACAAAGTAAGAGCCAGTGATGTTAGTTTACCCCCTGCTGATGTAAGAAGACACGACCGTCACTGAGATTTCGCTAACTGTGTGTGTCTCTGCCACTGAGATTTCACCAACTGTGTGTGTCTCCGCTTGCGAAAGTATTCACCCCCCTTGGCATTTTTCCTATTTTGTTGCCTACAACCTGGATTTAAAATATATATATATTATATATTTTTTTTTTGGGGGGTGGGGGGTTGTAACATTTGATTTACACAACATGCCTACCACCTTGAAGATGGAAAATATTTATTATTGTGAAACACAAAAAATAAGATTTGTTTTAAACAGACTTGAGTGTGCATAACTATTCACCCCCCCAAAGTTAATATTTTGTAGAGCAATCTTTTGCAACAATTACAGCTGCAAGTCTCTTGAGGTATGTCTCTATAAGCTTGACACATCTAACCACTGGGATTTTGCCCATTTTTCAAGAACAAACTGCTCCAGCTCCTTCAAGAAGGATGGGTTCCGCTGGTGTACAGCAATCTTTAAGTCATACCACATATTCTCAATTGGATTCAGGTCTGGGCTTTGACTAGGCCATTCCAATACATTTAAATGTTTCCCCTTAAACCACTTGAGTGTTGCTTTAGCAGTATGCTTCGGGTCATTGTCCTGCTGGAAGGCGATCCTCCGTCCCAGTCTCAAATCTCTGGAAGAAAAACAGGTTTCCCTCAAGAATTTCCTGTATTTAGTGCCATCCATCATCCCTTCAATTCTGACCAGTTTCCCAGTCCCTGCCGATGAAAGTCATCCCAAGAATTTCCCTGTATTTAGTGCCATCATTTTCCTGCTTGAAGGAGGTCCTGCTGAAACAGGTTTCCCTCAAGAATTTCCCTGTATTTAGTGCCATCTAGCATTCCTTAAATTCTGACCAGTTTCTCTGTCCCTGCCAATGAAAAACATCCCCATATCATGATGCTGCCACCACCATGCTTCACTGTATGGAGGTGTTGGGTTTGCGCCAGACATTGTGTTTTCATTGATGGCCAAAAAGCTAAATTTTAGTCTCATCTGACCAGATTACCTTCTTCCATATGTTTGGGGAGTCACCCACATGCCTTTTGGTGAACACCAAACGTGTTTGCTTATTTTTTTCTTTAAGCAATGGCTTTTTTTCAGGTCACTCTTCCGTAAAGCCCAGCTCTGTGGAGTGTACAGCTTACAGTGGTCCTATGGACAGATACTCCAATCTCCTCTGTGGAACTTTGCTGCTCCTTCAGGGTTTTCTTTGGTCTCTTTGTTGCCTCTCTGATTAATGTCCTCCTTGCCTGGTCTGTGAGTTTAGGTGGCGTTCCTCTCTTGGCAGGTTTGTTGTGGTTCCATATTCTTTCCATTTTTTAATAATGGATTTAAATGGTGCACCGTTAGATGTTTAAAGTTTCTGATATTTTTTTTAGAACCCAACCCTGATCTGTAATTCTCTACAACTTTTTCCCTGACCTGTTTGGAGAGCTCCTTTGTCTTCTTGGTGCCACTTGCTTGGTGGTGCCCCTTGCTTAGTGGTGTTGCAGACTCTGGGGTTTTCAGAACAGGTGTATATATATAGATCACGTAACATATCATGTGACACAGATTGCACACAGGTGGACTTTATTTAACTAATTATGTGACTTATGAACGTAATTGGATGCACCAGATCTTATTTAGGGGCTTCACAGCAAAGGGGGTGAATATATCTGGACAAGAGCAATACCTATGTAAGAATGCTGTTCATCGACTACAGCTCAGCATTTAACTCCAAACTCGTCATTAAGCTCGAGACCCTGGGTCTCAACCCCGCCCTGTGCAACTGGGTCCTGGACTTCCTGACGGGCCGCCCCCAGGTGGTGAGGATAGGAAACAACCTCTCCACCCCGCTGATCCTCAACACTGGGGCCCCACAAGGGTGCGTTCTCAGCCCTCTCCTGTACTCCCTGTTCACCCATGACTGCGTGGCCATGCACGCCTCCAACTCAATCATCAAGTTTGCAAACGACACTACAGTGGTAGGCTTGATTACCAACAACGACGAGACGGCCTACAGGGAGGAGGTGAGGGCCCTTGGAGTGTGGTGTCAGGAAAATAACCTCACACTCAATGTCAACAAAACAAAAGGAGATGATCATGGACTTCTGGAAACAGCAGAGGGAGCAGCCCTATCCACATCGACGGGACAGTAGTGGAAAAGGTGGAAAGTTTTAAGTTCCTTGGCGTACACATCATGGCAAACTGAAATGGTCCACTCACACAGACAGCGTGGTGAAAAAGGTGCAGCAGCGCCTCTTCAACCTCAGGAGGCTGAAGAAATTCGGCTTGTCACCAAAAACGTTTACAAACGTTTACAGATGCCTCCTGGCGGGCTGTATCACCGCCTGGTACGGCAACTGCTCCGCCCACAACCGTAAGGCTCTCCAGAGGGTAGTGAGGTCTGCACAACGCATCACCGGGGGCAAACTACCTGCCCTCCAGGACACCTATATCACCCGATGTCACAGGAAGCCAAAAAGATCAGTCAGTACAGGTGCATCAAAGCTGGGACCGAGAGACTGAAAACCAGCTTCTATCTCAAGGCCATCAGACTGTTAAACAGCCATCACTAACATCGAGTGGCTGCTGCCAGCATACAGACTCAAATCTCTAGCCACTTTAATAATAAAAATTGGATGTAATAAATGTATCACTAGCCACTTTAAACAATGCCACTTTATATAATGTTTACATACCCTATATTGCTAATCTCATATGTATATACTGTACTCTATATCATCTGCTGCATCTTGCCTATGCCGTTCGGCCATTGCTCATCCACATATTTTTATGTACATATTCTTATTCATTCCTTTACACTTGTGTGTATAAGCTAGTTGCTGTGAAATTGTTAGATTACTTGTTAGATATTACTGCATGGTCGGAACTATAAGCACAAGCATTTCGTTACACTCGCATTAACATCTGCTAACCATGTGTATGTGACCAATACAATTTGACTTGACATATGCACGCACCACTTTTCCGTTATTTTAATGCCAAACTAGCATGTTAATGTGGATAGACTGTCTGCCCTGTGGATAGACGGTCTGTGAGCTAGAGAGGGACAATGCGATATATATGCCATCCAAGCAACCTGTTGTGGATCTGTCAGAAACGCCCACCCTGCTTTTCACAACACTAGAACTTGATCATATTCCACTGTGTCTTGTTGTCACAACTGGTAACATGGAAAGTGTACATGTCACACACACACACACACACACACACACACACACACACACACACACACACACACACACACACACACACACACACACACACACACACACACACACACACACACACACACGCAGTGGCTTTATGACTGGTGTGGCTTACCTGGTTTGCCGCAGGGGAATGGGCAGTGAGATGCAGAGGAAGGGGTCAAAGGTGTTGCTCTGTTTAAGGCAATGTGGACATGTCAGGGAGGACCTATAGACACAAGGGAGAGAGGGGGTTGGGTTAAAGGGATAGTTCACCCCAATTACTAAATGACATAATAGTCTCCTTACCCTGTAAACAGTCTATGGACAAGATAAGACAGCAATCCACGCTTTGGTTTTGTTTACCTGGCCACTGTTTCAAATGCTAACATTTAATCATTTGTCATTTGTCAATGCTAACTATATTAGCATTTTTGCGCTTCATGTCCAGATCATCTATGTCACTTCATTAAGTTACACAATACATGTTTTAATACTTTAGGATGAGTAGAAACAATAGAAGGTCAACCTGGTCAAATCACAGAGAGCAAACAAATCCATTTTTCCAACCAGCTCCTGTCACGTGATGTGGGATGGTGTGGTACACATGCACGTGATATTGGGCACCGTGTGTGTGTGTGTGTGTGTGTGTGTGTGTGTGTGTGTGTGTGTGTGTGTGTGTGGGGGGTTGAGTGGAGAGGTAAAGATGTTCGACCTCACCTGGCAAGGCTTCTATATGTGTAACGTTATGCATGGCGTATTACGGAGTAGGTGGACAGAACAGAGAAAGTGCATTTAGCTCCAAGAGAGACAACACTACACCTGGAGCCTCACATCCCCAGTTAGAAAACACACCGGAATAGACTGAAATATTCACAAGGACGGAGAGAAATAACCTGGTTTTATTTTTGAATATTTTAGCAGGTGTTCCAAAATCGTGGTGGGAAGAGAGGAATGTGGGGAAGAAAAAAGTCATACTGCAGGAATTCAGTAGATGTAGGGACGTTAACCGTTAATCGCTTAGCCAGCTTAAATACATGTATTTTCGTTAGTCGTCATGCATCTTATTTATCACATGTGCATGGCATACAGAGCTTAGTTTGAGGAGAGGAAGAGCCTACTTATTGGAGTGGAAACTGCTTTCGGGAAGCCAAGTAATTGCGCAACAAATAACAATTCTAAATGCAGTCGCGTGTTATTAACATTGGCGGCCACGATTAAAAAAGGAGCTATTGTTATTTCTCAATATCAACTCGTAAAGCGAGCGTCCCATTTGCCAATCGGATGCATACGCTATAGCCTGCCTACCGCTGACTATCAGCGCATCACCACCATTTTGCAATATGAGCTTGCGGCAGTATAAATGTTTGCAACTTGAACGTTTTACGTCACTTCAAATAATGAGGCATGTCTTACCTTGCTTCAAAGTAGCCTCGTGAAAATCCATCCATAGAAACACGGAGGTCATTTTTTTTATAAAGACTTCCTCATGCCATTAACCAGCATTTCTCTCCTGTTCTATTGGTTTTCATATTTACTTTATTTCGTTGTCCAGAAGCCAAAGGCACAATCCTAGTCATATTAGCAACTAGAGGTCGACCGATTATGATTTTTCACTGCCGATACCGATACCAATTATTGGAGGACAAAAAAAGCCGATATGATTAATCGGACGATTTTTAAAATGTATTTGTGATAATGACAATTACAACAATACTGAATGAACACTTATTTTAATTTAATATAATACATCAATAATATCAATTTAGCCTCAAATAAATAATGAAACATGTTCAATTTGGTTTAAATAATGCAAAAACAAAGTGTTGGAGAAGAAAGTAAAAGTGCAATATGTGCCATGTAAGAAAGCTAACGTTTAAGTTCCTTGCTCAGAACATGAGAACATATGAAAGCTGGTGGTTCTTTTTAACATGAGTCTTCAATATTCCAGGTAAGAAGTTTTAGGCTGTAGTTATTATAGGACTATTTCTCTCTATACCATTTGTATTTCTTATACCTTTGACTATTGGATGTTCTTATAGGCACTTTAGTATTGCCAGTGTAACAGTATAGCTTCTGTCCCTCTCCTCGCTCCTACCTGGGCTCGAACCAGGAACACATCGACAAAAGCCACCCTCGAAGCAGCGTTACCCATGCAGAGCAAGGGGAACAACTACTCCAAGTCTCAGAGCAAGTGACGTTTGAAACGCTATTAGAGCGCACCCCGCCAACTAGCTAGCCATTCCACATCACATCGTTACACCAGCCTAATCTCGGGAGTTGATCGGCTTGAATTCATAAACAGCAGAGCTGCTGGCAAAACGCACGAAAGTGCTTTTTGAATTAATGCTTATGAGCCTGCTGGTGCCCACCATCGCTCAGCCAGACTTGATCAAATCATAGACTTAATTATAACATAATAACACACAGAAATACGAGCCTTAGGTCATTAATATGGTCAAATCCGGAAACTATCACCTCGAAAACAAAACATTTATTCTTTCAGTGAAATACGGAACCGTTTTTAAATCTAACGGGTGGCGTCCATAAGTCTAAATATTCCTGTTACATTGTACAACCTTCAATGTTATGTCATAATTACGTAAAATTCTGGCAAATTAGTTTGCAATGAGCCAGGTGGCCCAAACTGTTGCATATACCCTGACTCTGCGCAAGAGAAGTGACACAATTTCACCTGGTTAATATTGCCTGCTAACCTGAATTTCTTTTAGCTAAATATGCAGGTTTAAAAATATATACTTCTGTGTATTGATTTTAAGAAAGGCATTGATGTTTATGGTTAGGTACACGTTTCGCGAATGCGCACTGCATCGATTATATGCAACGCAGGACACGCTAGATAAACTAGTAATATCATCAACCATGTGTAGTTATAACTAGTAATTATGATTGATTAAGTTTAATGCCAGCTAGCAACTTACCTTGGCTTCTTACTGCATTCACGTAACAGGCGGGCTCCTCGTGAGGCAGGTGGTTAGAGCATTGGACTAGTTAACCGTAAGGTTGCAAGATTGAATCCCTGAGCTGACAAGGTAAAAATCTGTCGTTCTGACCCTGAACAAGGCAGTTAACCCACCGTTCCGAGGCCGTCATTGAAAATAAGAATGTGTTCTTAACTGACTTGCCTTGTTAAATAAAGATGAAATAAAAGTGTAAAAAAATATATATATATTTTTTTAAAGGCAAAGTCGGTGTCCAAAATGACAGATTTTTGATTGTTATGAAAACTTGAAATCGGCCCTAATTAATAGGAGAGAGAGCACCAAGTCAACTGAGAAGCAAGGACTTCCAGATTAACAGGGACATGACATCTGCGACATCATCCCAATGCAAAAGAGTCACTATCTCGCCTCATCCTCCCGTGTCATGCAGGGCATCCACTACCAGTGTCAACCAACACAATAATGACTCCAACATGAATACCTCCCTGGCCAGTGGCCCAGCCAGAGTACACCCAGGGGGATTTAGTAATGGTGCCCTACAGGGGGATCAGCAGGGGATGAGCCTGGGGGTTAAGCACAGAAACATGGAGGACAGCCCAGAGGACTGTGTCAGCAGCATCCCCGGGGGAGGGCAAAGGCAGATGCACAGGGGAGAATGAAAGGTGGTGGCAGTAGAGAGAAAGATGGAGGCAGAGAAGGAAGGATGGTGGTGGTAGAGAGAAAGATGGAGGCAGAGAAGGATGGATGGTGGTAGAGAGAAGGATGGATGGTGGTAGAGAGAAAGATGGAGGCAGAGAAGGAAGGATGGTGGTGGTAGAGAGAAGGATGGATGGTGGTGGTAGAGAGAAGGATGGATGGTGGTAGAGAGAAGGATGGAGGCAGAGAAGGAAGGATGGTGGTGGTAGAGAGAAGGATGGATGGTGGTAGAGAGAAAGATGGAGGCAGAGAAGGAAGGATGGTGGTGGTAGAGAGAAGGATGGATGGTGGTGGTAGAGAGAAGGATGGATGGTGGTAGAGAGAAGGATGGAGGCAGAGAAGGAAGGATGGATGGTGGTAGAGAGAAAGATGGAGGCAGAGGAGAGATGGAAGGATGGTGGTGCTGTGGCGGAGATTTTTTTGGACTATACTCGGCCTTGTCTCAGGATAGTAAGTTGGTGGTTGAAGATATCCCTCTAGTGGTGTGGGGGCTGTGCTTGGCAAAGTGGGTGGGGTTATATCCTTCCTGTTTGGCCCTGTCCGGGGGTATCATCGGATGGGGCCACAGTGTCTCCTGACCCCTCCTGTCTCAGCCTCCAGTATTTATGCTGTTGTAGTTTATGTGTCGGGGGGCTAGGGTCAGTCTGTTATATCTGGAGTACTTCTCCTGTCTTATCCGGTGTCCTTTGTGAATTTAAGTATGCTCTCTCTAATTCTCTCTTTCTCTCAGAGGACCTGAGCCCTAGGACCATGCCTCAGGACTACCTGGCCGTAACTGTTCTGCCTGTGATTATTATTATTTGACCATGCTGGTCATTTATGAACATTTGAACATCTTGGCCATGTTCTGTTATAATCTCCACCCGGCACACTCAGAAGAGGACTGGCCACCCCTCATAGCCTGGTTCCTCTCTAGGTTTCTTCCTAGGTTTTGGCCTTTCTAGGGAGTTTTTCCTAGCCACCGTGCTTCTACACCTGCATTGCTTGCTGTTTGGGATTTTAGGCTGGGTTTCTGTACAGCACTTTGAGATATCAGCTGATGTAAGAAGGGCTATATAAATACATTTGATTTGGTGGTAGAGAAAAGGAAGAATGGCGGTGGTAGAGAGAAGGAAGGATGGTGGTGGAAGAGAGAAGGAAGGATGGTGGTGGAATAGAGAAGGAAGGATGGTGGTGGAAGAGAGAAGGAAGGATGGTGGTGGCAGAGAGAAGGAAGTACGGTGGTGGTAGAGAGAAGGAAGGACGGTGGTAGTAGAAGGAAGGAAGGATGGAGGTGGAAGAGAGAAGGAAGGATGGTCGTGGTAGAAAGAAGGAAGGAAGGATGGTGGTGGTAGAAGGAAGGATGGTGGTAGAAGGGAGAAGGAAGGACGGTGGTGGTAGAAGGAAGGAAGGAAGGATGGTGGTGGTAGAGGGAAGGATGGATGGTGGTGGTAGAAGGAAGGAAGGATGGTGGTGGTAGAAGGAAGGAAGGATGGTGGTGGTGGTAGAAGGAAGGATGGTGGTGGTGGTCGAAGGAAGGATGGTGGTGGTAGAGGGAAGGATGGACGGTGGTGGTAGAAGGAAGGAAGGATTATGGTGATAGAGGGAAGGATGGACAGTGGTGGTAGAAGGAAGGAAGGATGGTGGTGGTAGAAGGAAGGAAGGATGGTGGTGGTAGAAGGAAGGAAGAACGGTGGTGGTAGAGAGAAGGAAGGATGGTGGTGGTAGAGCGAAGGAAGGACTGTGGTGGTAGAGAAGGAAGGACGGTGGTGGTAGAGAGAAGGAAGGATGGTGGTGGTAGAGCGAAGGAAGGACTGTGGTGGTAGAGAAGGAAGGACGGTGGTGGTAGCAGGAAGGAAGTATGGTGGTGGTAGAGAGAAGGAAGGACTGTAGTGGTAGAGAAGAGGAAGGTGGTGGTAGAGAAGAGGAAGTATGGTGGTGGTGGTAGAGAGAAGGAAGGATGGTGGTGGTAGAGAAGAAGGATGGTGGTGGTAGAGGGAAGGATGGATGGTGGTGGTAGAGGGAAGGGTGGATGGTGGTGGTAGAGGGAAGGAAGGATGGTGGTGGTAGAGGGAAGGATGGATGGTGGTGATAGAGGGAAGGATGGATGGTGGTGGTAGAGGGAAGGATGGATGGTGGTGGTAGAGGGAAGGAAGGATGGTGGTGGAAGAGGGAAGGATGGAGGGGTGAAAGGAAAAGGAAAGAATGAAGAAGAGGTAGACACAAAGCAGATTGGTTGGAGAGAGAGAGCCATTCAGAGTTGCTTGTGTGGAACATATTAGCTCCACCGTGCTGATACATCTGACTGTTCTGCTCTCTCTGCTCTCTCTTTTCCTCCTGGTTGTTCTCAGCTGAATGAGTCCAGGTTATCAGGTGTTCTGCTGAGTCACTCCAGGACAGTGATGCAGTCAAGTATAGTCGGTACAGGTCTGTTGCGAGAGTTGTTACAACACAGGGCCTGTATCCACAAAGAGTCTCAGAGTAGGAGCGCTGATCTAGGACCTGTCTTTATAAATATTATTCCTTTCGATCTAAAAGGTTAAACTAATCCTAGATCAGCGCTCCTACTCAGAGAGGTTTTGTAGAGATGTGCCCAGATATCATAGAAATAGCATTACGATTTCAATAGTATTACTTAGTTATTGTATTTCTATGGATCCCAGATTTCCCCCATTCAACACTCTGTCAGGCTGTAAATGACATTCTGACAGTCACAGCATTAGCGGTGCTGACACCTCCCAACGTCACTTGGAACGCTCTCCGTGGAGGCTGACGTGCTCACAATCACTTAGAACTTAGTATGTGGAGTCTGACGTGCTCACAATCACTTAGAACTTAGTATGTGGAGTCTGAAGTGCACACAATCACTGAGAACTTAGTATGTGGAGTCTGACGTGCTCACAATCACTTAGAACTTAGTATGTGGAGTCTGAAGTGCACACAAACACTTAGAACTTAGTATGTGGAGTCTGACGTGCACACAATCACTTAGAACTTAGTATGTGGAGTCTGACGTGCTCACAATCACTTAGAACTTAGTATGTGGAGTCTGACGTGCTCACAATCACTTAGAACTTAGTATGTGGAGTCTGAAGTGCACACAAACACTTAGAACTTAGTATGTGGAGTCTGACGTGCTCACAATCACTTAGAACTTAGTATGTGGAGTCTGAAGTGCACACAAACACTTAGAACTTAGTATGTGGAGTCTGACGTGCACACAATCACTTAGAACTTAGTATGTGGAGTCTGAAGTGCTCACAATCACTTAGAACTTAGTATGTGGAGTCTGAAGTGCACACAAACACTTAGAACTTAGTATGTGGAGTCTGAAGTGCACACAAACACTTAGAACTTAGTATGTGGAGTCTGAAGTGCACACAAACACTTAGAACTTAGTATGTGGAGTCTGAAGTGCACACAAACACTTAGAACTTAGTATGTGGAGTCTGAAGTGCTCACAAACACTTAGAACTTAGTATGTGGAGTCTGAAGTGCACACAAACACTTAGAACTTAGTATGTGGAGTCTGAAGTGCACACAAACACTTAGAACTTAGTATGTGGAGTCTGACGTGCACACAAACACTTAGAACTTAGTATGTGGAGTCTGAAGTGCACACAAACACTTAGAACTTAGTATGTGGAGTCTGAAGTGCACACAAACACTTAGAACTTAGTATGTGGAGTCTGAAGTGCACACAAACACTTAGAACTTAGTATGTGGAGTCTGAAGTGCACACAAACACTTAGAACTTAGTATGTGGAGTCTGACGGCGTTTCCACTCGGGTTGGTTCACCTGTCTGTGAGGAGAGAGTCTGTCAGTGTGTGTGTGTGTGTCAAGCCTATCCTCGCACCACCATCCACTCTGCATTTGGCTGACTCCACAGCACCAATCCCCTGGCCTCTAGCCCACAGCAACGAGTTGGCAGTCCTACCGACCGACGGTCTACCAGAGATCATTATTCATCATTTATACAGATTAGGTTTTGAACAGCCTCCCTGCACTACCTAAATAAATAGTACGTGACCAGCATTACTGAACACGTAGGCTCATATCACCTTCCTTGAACGCAGCATCTGTATCGCTCAAGACCACTGAATTACGAGATAATAACCCAAACAGCATGACTGAACTTGCAAGCCTCACACTATTGGAATGCAGCTGTCGTGTCATAGGCCTACATATAGCACATGCTAC
>NC_068452.1:2714769-2879769 GCF_023373465.1 Oncorhynchus keta | reverse complement strand
CATCCGTTAAACTGCTCAGTCAATCCATGTGGTATACAGATCAGTGGTTGGTATCACGAATCAACAAGTGGAACATTTCAACAGATTGATCTATGAAGAGGTGGATGGGGAGGAAAGGAGATGGAGAACATCATGACAAGGCTAGCAGAGGGTCACAGCATTTCCATGAGACTGGCTACGCTGGGATCCTGCTGCTGCTTTGTGTGTGTGTGTGTGTGTGTGTGTGTGTGTGTGTGTGTGTGTGTGTGTGTGTGTGTGTGTGTGTGTGTGTGTGTGTGTGTGTGTGTGTGTGTGTGTGTGTGTGTGTGTGTGTGTGTGTGTGTGTGTACACTGCAGACCAGGAGGAAAAGAGCCAAACAAGATACAGACAGAGACTAATCCCAGAAAGTGTTCACAGCTAGCTCAACGTGACCTACTTTAGCAGGCTAGCGGTTCTTATCCACAGGAGGGAAAGTGCATGCTCACCTGTTCTGAATACCTATACTATATATAATGGCATGCTATAGATTCTGGCGAGAAAAGAACTATGCACACAGACATTACAAAAGTCTTGGATGAGAAGATTAGGTGTTTTTGAACTCCATGAAGCCTGGTGTGAGAAATCATGGTGTGAGATATCGTTATTGAATTGCTGCATAACTTAAGTATGCGTTATCACATGACCTGTACTAATTGAATGTGACTCCTCGACCTCTTATCGTCTGTGACTACTAATCTACCTGTATGATTTTGTCTAGGACTCTTACCTGTACTGTGCCTGAAAGTGGTCCTGGACGAAGCTGTGCCGCATCCTAGGCTGATGTGCTGCTGCTGGGCCGGAGACAGGGCTCTCCTCCGCTCCACCCAGCAGGCCCTGGAACAGAGAGAGAGAAAGCGTGAATGACCTGTATATATATATATGTGTGTGTGTGTGTGTGTGTGTGTGTGTGTGTGTGTGTGTGTGTGTGTGTGTGTGTGTGTGTGTGTGTGTGTGTGTGTGTGTGTGTGTGTGTGTGTGTGTGTGTGTGTGTGTGTGTGTGTGTGTGTGTGTGTGTGTGTGTGTGTGTGTGTGTGTGTGAAAACGTCAACACTGAAACTAGAGCTGAACAGCAGCAGGGTAACAAGGTGTATCACAGCAGATGTAAACAGGAGTGCTACAATGGGACAGGGGCTAGATGATGTGATAATGCACGTTAATACACTCTTGTACTTCTTATAGTGTTCAGCTTCGCTGGCGAAGAGAGAGAACGAAAACAGCCAGATCTTACCTCGTGACTGTCATTACATGTGTGTGTGTTTGCATTCCCATGTAATTCACTTTCCTCGGCTTTCCTTGGCTTAGGGGGAGATCGATGAGAGTTGGGTAGAAGGGAGAGCAGTAGGTAGGGAAACACATTAAAGTGAATATACTAAATCTGGGTTGAATCAAAACAAGTCGGTCCGGCTGCCCACTAGGGCTGTAAAGGTTCACCAAACCCGCTGTAAAGGTTCACCAAACCCGCTGTAAAGGTTCACCAAACCCGCTGTAAAGGTTCACCAAACCCGCTGTAAAGGTTCACCAAACCCGCGGTTCGGTGATACGTATTGCAGTTTTGGGGTTCGGTTCAGTTTCAGCACAGCGGGAAAATGAGACACCAACCATAATGGAGTTCATGTTTGTTTACTTAAGAGGTACAAAGTGTTGATATTCCTGATTCCATATATGATCATGATCCATATAATGCAGGGTGACAGCACAATCAGGAATAACAACACTGTATTTTCTTCAATGAAAAAACCTGATTACTCATCCACAACAACACTAAAATAAAGTGCAATATGAGTGAAATCAAATCAAATGTGATTTGTCACATGCACCGAATACAACAGGTGAGGAGGACCTTACAGTGAAATGTTTACTTACAAGCCCTTAACCAACAATGCCATTTCAAGAAAAATACCCCCCAAAAATAAAAAATAAAATAAACAAATATTTAATGAGCATTAGTAAAATAACTAGCTATGCACAGGGGGTACCGGTACAGAGTCAATGTGTGGGGGCACCGGTTAGTCGAGGTGATTGAGGTAATATGTACATGTAGGTAGTTATTAAAGTGACTATGCATAAATAATAACAGAGAGTAGCAGCAGCGTAAAAGAGGGGGGGAAGAAATGCAAATAGTCTTGGTAGCCATTTGATTAGATGTTCAGGAGTCTTATGGGTTTGGGGTAAAGCTGTTTAGATGCCTCTTGGACCTGTCCAGGGACTGCGGTTGAAAATTATCCGGCTGGTTAAACTGGCACTTTTACTGAAATGTTGATTAATGTGCACTGTCCCTGCAAAAATAAAATAAACTCAAACTCAAACCTAGACATGAGCGCTCCGGTACCGCTTGCCATGCAGTAGCAGAGAGAACAGTCTACGACTAGGGTGGCTGGAGTCTGACAATTTTTAGGGCCCTCCTCTGACACCGCCTGGTATAGAGGTCCTGGATGGCAGGAAGCTTGGCCCTGGTGATGTACTGGGCCGTACGCACTACCCTCTGACTGAGATGCAACCAGTCAGCATTTTTTTTTTTTTTTACCTTTATTTAACCAGGCAAGTCAGTTAAGAACAAATTCTTATTTTCAATGACGGCCTGGGAACAATGGGTTAACTGCCTGTTCAGGGGCAGAACGACAGATTTGTACCTTGTCAGCTCAGGGGTTTGAACTTGCAACCTTCCGGTTACTAGTCCAACGCTCTAACCACTAGGCTACCCTGCCGCCCCGGCATACTCTCGATGGTGCAGCTGTAGAACCTTTTGAGGATCTGAGGACCCTTGCCAAATCTTTTCAGTCTCCTGAGGGGGGAATAGGTTTTGTTGTGCCCTCTTCACAACTGTCTTGGTGTGCTTGGACCATGTTACTTTGTTGGTGATGTGAGCGCCAAGGAACTTGAAGTTCTCGACCTGCTCCACTGCAGCACAGTCGATGAATGGGGGCATGTCCTCACTCCTCCTTTTCCTGTAGTCCACAATCATGTTATGTCATCTGCAAACTTAATGATGGTGTTGGAGTGAACAGGGAGTTCAGGAGGGGACTGAGCATGCACCCCTGAGGGGCCCCTGTGTTGAGGATCAGCGTGGCGGATGTGTTTTTACCTACCCTTACCACCTGGGTTCGCCCGTCAGGAAGTCCAGGATCCAGGTGCAAAGGGAGCTGTGGAGTCCAAGGGTCCTTAGCTTAGTGATGAGCTTTGAGGGCACTATAGTGTTGAACGCTGAGCTGTAGCCAATGAATTGCATTCTCACATAGGTGTTCCTTTTGTCCAGGTGATAAAGGGCAGTGTGGAGTGCAATAGAGATTGTATCATCTGTGGATCTGTTGGGGGGGTATTTTACAGACTCAGACAGGGAGAGGTTGAAAATGTGAAGACACTTGCCAGTTGGTCAGCATATGCTCGGAGTTCACGTCCTGGTAATCCATCTGGCCCTGTGGCCTTGGGAATGTTGACCTGTTTAAAGGTCTTACTCACATCGGCTGCAGAGAGTGTGATCACACAGTCGTCCGGAACAGCTGATGCTCTCATGCATGTTTCAGTGTTACTTGCCTCGAAGCGAGCATAGAAGTGATTTAGCTCGTCTCGTTTCACTGGGCAACCCTCGGCTGTGCTTCCCTTTGTAGTCTGTAATAGTTTGCAAGCCCTTCCACATCTGATGAGCATCAGTACGATTTGATCTTAATCCTGTATTGACGCTTTGCCTGTTTGATAGTTCTGATCCTCCAACTGGTGGACCGCGGACCAGATCCAGATATATATATTTTTCTCTCGTTCGGGCATTGACCCCTGGTATCATATAAACACACATAAGGCATGGAAGAATGCTTAGAACTGCAGGAAATTAGCTTTAAATCAGCAAAACAAATCTCTGCCCCATGCTAAGCGTGTAGAACTGCGGGAAATTTGCTTTAAAACGGCTAAATGTTCTCTCCGCCAACAAGAGGGGTGTGAACAGTTTGGGGTCACATGGGTTGCGAGGTGGGGGTTTGTTACTACGCCGATAAATGACATTATCCATCCAGACCTTTACCACCAGGAATTTGTGTAACCGGATCTTCTCAAGTAGTAGTTGAGTACACCTGCTGTAGATGTCCTGCACAACATTGGCCAACTTCGTATTTAGCTTGCTTATATAGAGAAACTGCATTCACCCACAACTATAATTTAGTGAAGTTCTTTGGTAGTTGATGTATTGAGTTCTGTTCAGTGCACAGAGAAATCAAATGAAGGATAGAGTGAACCACTGTGACTCATGGTGCTAGGGGACTGCAGGTAGATACTCTGCAATTACCTGAACAGTGCCTGCTTGATGTAATCAAAGAGCAGCACACTGAGATATTTTCACCAAGAGCTTCTAGACTCAGGTATGTTGTGTTTTGGAGTGCCTTTAAAAAGACAGTCTTAGTCATCATAACCATACTAATCACTTCCTGCTAAGCTGAAGGAGACAGATCCACTGGATTATGGAGCTCATTGAGCTATATGTTTCCATACTGGATATTCATTGATACTCTCAGCCAATGAAAATGATCAAATAGACATTTCAATCAGATGTTTTTGAGGCATATGCTATTTGGGACATGGGGAAATGTGTGTTGTGTGATGACTTTCAGCACGCTCGATAAGATGATTATTGTTGTCTTGTTTGGAGTGTTGTATGAAGCTACATGCTTCCATGCTATTACTCTCTCTGTGAATAGCCTATGAGAGAGGCCTTCAATTAGTTGCTATGCAGAGTAAAAAAATGAAATAGCCTCAGCAAACAAAGAGGTCACAGCCACATATCCAAGCTTTTATGGGGTTACGAATGAGGCGGATTCAATTGCTATTTAACTCATTCAGTTGAAACCTTGTAGAGAACCCTTTGAGAGGTTTTGGGCCATGTGGCCAAAGTCTTGTGTAACCCCATGATAAACTGCATAGTATAGGTAAGTTTATACTGACTGGACATGGGGCCAAAGTCTTGTGTAACCCCATGATAAACTGCATAATATAGGTAAGTTTATACTGACTGGACATGGGGCCAAAGTCTTGTGTAACCCCATGATAAACTGCAAAATATTGGTAAACCTATACTGACTGGACATGGGGCCAAAGTATTGTGTAACCCCATGATAAACTGCAAAATATTGGTAAGTTTATACTGACTGGACATGGGGCCAAAGTCTTGTGTAATCCCATGATACACTACATAGTATAGGTAAATTTATACTGACTGGACATGTGGCCAAAGTCTTGTGTAACCCCATGATACACTACATAATATAGGTAAGTTTATACTGACTGGACATGTGGCCAAAGTCTTGTGTAACCCCATGATACACTACATAGTATAGGTACATTTATACTGACTGGACATGTGGCCAAAGTCTTGTGTAACCCCATGATAAACTGCATAATATAGGTAAGTTTATACTGACTGGACATGTGGCCAAAGTCTTGTGTAATCCCATGATACACTACATAGTATAGGTACATTTATACTGACTGGCAAAGGAGCCAATGTCTTGTGTAACCCTGATACACTACATAGTATAGGTACATTTATACTGACTGGCAAAGGAGCCAATGTCTTGTGTAATCCCATGATACACTACATAGTATAGGTACATTTATACTGACTGGACATGTGGCCAAAGTCTTGTGTAACCCCATGATAAACTGCATAATATAGGTAAGTTTATACTGACTGGACATGTGGCCAAAGTCTTGTGTAACCCCATGATACACTACATAGTATAGGTACATTTATACTGACTGGACATGGGGCCAAAGTATTGTGTAACCCCATGATAAACTGCAAAATATTGGTAAGTTTATACTGACTGGACATGGGGCCAAAGTCTTGTGTAATCCCATGATACACTACATAGTATAGGTAAATTTATACTGACTGGACATGTGGCCAAAGTCTTGTGTAACCCCATGATACACTACATAGTATAGGTACATTTATACTGACTGGCAAAGGAGCCAATGTCTTGTGTAATCCCATGATACACTACATAGTATAGGTACATTTACAGTGCCTTGCGAAAGTATTCGGCCCCCTTGAACTTTGCGACCTTTTGCCACATTTCAGGCTTCAAACATAAAGATATAAAACTGTATTTTTTTGTGAAGAATCAACAACAAGTGGGACACAATCATGATGTGGAACGACATTTATTGGATATTTCAAACTTTTTTAACAAATCAAAAACTGAAAAATTGGGCGTGCAAAATTATTCAGCCCCCTTAAGTTAATACTTTGTAGCGCCACCTTTTGCTGTGATTACAGTTGTAAGTCACTTGGGGTATGTCTCTATCAGTTTTGCACATAGAGAGACTGACATTTTTTCCCATTCCTCCTTGCAAAACAGCTCCAGCTCAGTGAGGTTGGATGGAGAGCATTTGTGAACAGCAGTTTTCAGTTCTTTCCACACGCTGAAAGTTTAGAGGGACGGCCAGGTCTTGGTAGATTTGCAGTGGTCTGATACTCCTTCCATTTCAATATTATCGCTTGCACAGTGCTCCTTGGGATGTTTAAAGCTTGGGAAATCTTTTTGTATCCAAATCCGGCTTTAAACTTCTTCACAACAGTATCTCGGACCTGCCTGGTGTGTTCCTTGTTCTTCATGATGCTCTCTGCGCTTTTAACGGACCTCTGAGACTATCACAGTGCAGGTGCATTTATGTGGAGACTTGATTACACACAGGTGGATTGTATTTATCATCATTAGTCATTTAGGTCAACATTGGATCATTCAGAGATCCTCACTGAACTTCTGGAGAGAGTTTGCTGCACTGAAAGTAAAGGGGCTGAATAATTTTGCACGCCCAATTTTTCAGTTTTTGATTTGTTAAAAAAGTTTGAAATATCCAATAAATGTCGTTCCACTTCATGATTGTGTCCCACTTGTTGTTGATTCTTCACCAAAAAATACAGTTTTATATCTTTGTTTGAAGCCTGAAATGTGGCAAAAGGTTGCAAAGTTCAAGGGGGCCGAATACTTTCGCAAGGCACTGTATACTGACTGGCCATGGAGCCAAAGTCTTGTGTAACCCCATGACACACTACATATAGGTACATTTATACTGACTGTTTTCAGTGAGAACAGTACAGTTGATGGTAAAGAAATAGAGCAATAGGATGATGGAGCTATTTGAGTTGCTCTGCCCCAAAACATCACTTTAGTAGTTTCTGACCTGGATGGTAATGGACAGTTTAGATTCCCTGCGTGAGGTCGTGAGATTGAAAATGAATTCATTGTCACCTGGGGACCAGAGCTAAGGGTCGGAGGCGATTTTGAAGTCGACATCAATTTCCGTTTTTGGGGTGAAAGTTCCGCCCTGAAGTTTGTGCCTGTCTAAAAATCTCTAATTACCTCAAACTAATTTAGGACACATTTAGAGCAAGGTCACATACACACATACAATATCAATATCTTATGGTGTGATTATTCTATCAACATGTGTATCAATAAAACATACTGTAAGTACTGTACAACCAAGATTGACAACATAACCCTGGAGAATATCTGTCAGCTTTGTTTCATCAACATCTGTGATGTCATCAATTATTTGACACACTTCTGTGTCAACGGCAAAAGGCCTAACTGTTATTTATACCTCTCCTCCCCTCTTCGTATCCTAAATGTGTCACCATGTTCTTAAAAAAAGGTACGAAAGTCCATTATGCTTCCTGTGAAGAAGATGTGTGTGGTACACTTTCCTAGCCTCCCCAAAGGCAGGACAATCTCATCGTGCCACTAGAAACACTCTCTTCAGAAGAGCACTCACCTACATTGGGAATAGCAGCAGTAGAGTGTGTGATGCATCTACAGTAAGTGTTCATGAGGACGTGTTAAAGAGTCTCAATAGGTTTGAGTCAGACTCATAATGGCCGTGCTTTCTTCTGACAAACTACATCATAACAACATTTTGCAAGATCTAAGGACGATGATACGAAAATTTGAAATAGGCTTACGTGTTGTTACATTATGAAGGTGAGGAGCAAAACTATGACAACATTTTACAACAACCATTACAAATAGTTGGATAATAGCCTCCATTATAGCTTGTCATCCAATATTTTTTTTTAAACACACAAAAAAACATTATGATGCACAGCAAACTTCAGACTATTTAGTAATAATATTGTTTTGTCTCTTATTAAGTCTTTTCAACCAAGAAGCTATTCCGCTGATAATGATGAGCCAAATGAACAAGATGTCTCTTTCAAGCTGTCGAATCCCCAAAGCAATTTTTTCCTTCGCTAACACAATTAAAGATTAAATACAGACATGGCTGGCCTGAGACGTGCTGGGGAATAATGGTTTATTGGAGCTATTAGCGCGAGAGAGAGAGAGCGAAAGCACTAGAAAATATTACATCTAGGGATTCTGAAAATCCTACAACACAGTGCAGAAGGTGCGCCATTAGAGAGGTGAATTTCAGTCTCTTGGTTGTGTCCTGTTAGCAGAGTTGTGTTCCCGGTAAGGTTGGAAGCTGACACAGATAGGTACAGCGCTCTGGTCAGCTAACTCAAATGTGATCTTCCTTTCAGTTAAAATGTGGACAAAAACACAGGAAATGCTAATAGGTGACCGAGACCAATACCTTGAGTAGATGAAAGAATCAACTCAACTACAGCCAGAGACAGAACTAAACCATAGTCAGAGATAGTATAGTATATTAGCATAGTACAGAATCCTCAGCTAAGTAGCCTGGTCCCAGTCCTTACACAAATCACCATGGAAACATTGGGTTCCTTTCCCATCAAAATGTGGACTGAGGAGGACGTTTTTCATTAAACACAGCATCTCCTTGGAAATTAGTTGTGAGTTTAAAACCACGAAGCACAAACTCTCCCTGCAGCAATTCATCTTCATAAAATAACTCAACATGCCTTTTAACAGTTACATATTGCAGAGTTGTGTTTATTCTATTTTCCTGATAGAGAGGAAGGGAAGCTAGTGGGCTTAACCTGGGTTGTATTGCTTAGGCACCTTATGGGGAAAAACAGACAAACAGGGAGGAACTGGCTGATCTTGATCTCGTAAAATAAGAAGTGCATGTTTTACTTTTCCAGAATGTGTTATTTTAAGAGGTGCATAGTTTCGCAACTCTGCACTACGGAATGTGCTTTTAGCAATCCAATTGTTTATCATGCCACTAACAGGTTAAGGTAATACATAAGGCTTATATAAGGGGATAGACTGTCCTGTCCTCTCTGTTGAGAGTGAGTGGCTGATAAAGAGAGTCTCCGGGTGGCCGCTGCAGTAGTAGCAGTAAGAGTGTATATTGGGGAATACCAGCGAAGGCTCGGGCTACTTAATTCTCTATTCATAACAAATCCAAAGCCCGGTGGGCTTCGCTGCTCACTAGAGAAGGCACCTTCCCCACAAGTAGGTCAACAGGCACTTAGCTGGACCTTAGAACAAACAACAGATGCCTCCATTCAACTGTGATTTCTCTAAAAGTGGGTGTGTGCGTGCACTAACATTTTCATATATCTGGGAACCAGTGATGAATAAATACCCCTACAGTATTTTTCTTTGCTCTGCCATTGTCTGCCAAGGCAGGTGGGCCTGCCAAAAATACATGCGAAGCAGGAGTTAGCGTAACATGAGAGATGCTAATATGCAAAAAGAGCTAAAATGTTAAATTGTGTAATCTAAAAGTGCTGAACGCTAACAGCTAACAGATCCATTTTCTGGGCCCACTGTAGCTCAGAGGAGAAAATTAGCACTGGCATCCAAACCCTTCCAGGATATTTACAGTGCCTTGCAAAAGTATTCATCCCCCTGAGTGTTTTTCTTATTTTGTTGCATCACAACCTGTAATTGCATGTAATGGACATACACAAAATAGTCCAAATTGGTGAAAAATGACTTGTTTAAAAAAATAGGGGAAAAAAAAACGGAAAAGTGGTGTGTGCATATGTATTCACCCCTTTGCTAGGAAGCCCCTAAATAAATCTGGTGCAAACAATTACTTTCATAAGTCACATAATTAGTTAAATAAAGTCCACCTGTGTGCAATCTGTGTCACATGATATGACACATGATCTCAGTATATATACACACCTGTTCTGAAAGAACCCAGAATCTGCAACACCGCTAAGCAAGGGGCACCACCAAGCAAGCGGCACCATGAAGACCAAGGAGCTCTCCAAACAGGTCAGGGACAAGGTTGTGGGGAAGTACAGATCAGGGTTGGGTTCTAAAAAAAATATCAGAAACTTTGAACATCCCACAGAGCACCATTAAATCCATTATTAAAAAATTGAAAGAATATGGCACCACAATAAACCTGCCAAGAGAGGGACGCCACCAAAACTCACAGACCAGGCAAGGAGGGCATTAATCAGAGAGGCAACAAAGAGACCAAAGAAAACCCTGAAGGAGCAGCAAAGTTCCACAGAGGAGATTGGAATATCTGTCCATAGGACTACTGTAAGTTATACACTCCACAGAGCTGGGCTTTACGGAATAAGTGGCCAGAAAAAAGCCATTGCTTAAAGAAAAAAATAAGCTACACGTTTGGTGTTTGCCAAAAGGCATGTGGGAGACTCCCCAAACATATGGAAGAAGGTACTCTGGTCAGATGAAACTAAAATTGAGCTTTTTGGCCATAAGGAAAACACAATGTCTGGCGCAAACCCAACACCTCCAATCACCCCGAGAATACCATCCCCACAGTGAAGCATGGTGGTGGCAGCATCATGCTGTGGGTATGTTTTTCATTGGCAGGGACAGAGAAACTGGTCAGAATTTAAGGAATGATAGATGGCACTAAATACAGGGAAATTCTTGTGGGAAACCTGTTTCAGCAGGACATCCTTCAAGCAGGACAATGACCCAAAGCATACTGCTAAAGCAACACTTGAGTGGTTTATTGGGAAACATTTAAATATCTTGGAATGGCCTAGTCAAAGCCCAGACCTCAATCCAATTGAGAATATGTGGTATGACTTAAAGATTGCTGTACACCAGCGGAACCCATCCAACTTGAAGGAGCTGGAGCAGTTTTGTCTTGAAGAATGGGCAGAAATCCCAGTGGCTAGATGTGTCAAGCTTATAGAGACATATCCCAAGGGACTTGCAGCTGTAATTTCTGCAAAAGGTGGCTCTACAAAGTATTGACTTTGAATAGTTATGCACGCTCAAGTCTTCTGTTTTTTTGTTTTATTTCTTGTTTGTTTCACAATAAAAAATATTTTCCATCTTCAAAGTGTTGTGTAAATCAAATGATTCAAACTCCCCAAAAATATTTTTTAATTCCAGGTTGTAAAGCAACAAAATAGCAAAAAAGGGGGGTGAATACTTTTGCAAGCTACTGTAATTGATTTCCAGATTTAAATGATTGGAGCAGAGCAAGATTTCAGACGTTATTCCACAGCTAAAACAGATATACAGGACATACTGGCTACGTGAATATTGTATCGAAGTCAAGGGGAATCTATTCCCAAGCAGACAGAAAGTGAGATGTGTATTTGAAAAGGTTATTATATACACTGATAGCTTGCGGAATGCCTTATCCCTAAAATCAGGTGAGAAATTAAACTTACAAAGCTTAAGACATGGGAAGTCAAGTGATCATGTGTAGCTGTTTACATACCATCAGTGTCAGAGGCTGGCACTAAGACAGCATTGAATGAGCTGTATTCCGCCATAAGCAAAAACGCTCACCCAGAGGAGGCGGTCCTAGTGGCCGGGGAGTTTAATGCAGGGAAACTTAAATCTGTTTTACCAAATTTCAATCAGCATGTTAAATGTTCAACCAGAGGGAAAAGAACTCTGCACCACCTTTACTCCACACAGAGATGTATACAAAGCTCTCCCTCGCCCTCCATTTGGCAAATCTGACCGTAATTCTATGCTCCTCATTCCTGCTTACAAACAAAAATGAAAGCAGGAAGCACCAGTGACTCTGTCTATAAAAAAGTGGTCAGATGAAACATATGATAAACTACAGGACTGTTTTGCTTGCACAGACTGGAATATGTTCCGAGATTCTTCCGATGGCATTGAGGAGTACACCACATCAGTCACTGGCTTCATCAATAAGTGCATTGATGACGTCGTCCCCACAGTTACTGTACATACATTCCTCAACCAGAAACAATGGATTACAGGCAACATACGCACTGAGCTAAAGGCTAGAGCTGCCGCTTTCAAGGAGCGGGACTCTAACGCAGAAGCTTATAAGAAATCCCGCTATGCCCTCCGACGAACCATCAAACAAGCAAAGCGTCAACACAGGACTAAGATCGAATCGTACTACACCGGCTCTGATGCTCGTCGGATGTGGCAGAGCTTGCAAACCATTACAGACTACAAATGGAAGCACAGCTGACAGTTGCCCAGTGACACAAGCCTACCAGACGAGTTCAACTACGTCTATGCTCGCTTCGAGGCAAATAACACTGAAACATGCATTATAGCAGCAGCTGTTCTGGAAGACTGTGTGGTCATGTTCTCAGCCGGTGTGAGTAAGACCTTTAAACAGGTCAACATCCACAAGGCCGCAGGGCCAGACGGATTATCAGGACGTGTACTTTCTTACCTGACATTTTTAACCTCTCCCTGTCCGAATCTGTAATACCAACATGTTTTAAGCAGACCACCATAATGGCTGTGCCCAATAATACTAAGGTATCCTGCCTCCTGCCTATCCTGACTACCAACCCATAGCACTCATAGCACTCATGCCTGTAGCCAGACTGCAGTCATGGCTCACATCAACACCATTATCCCAGAACCCCTAGACCCGACTCCAATTTGCATAACGCCCAACAGATCCACTGATGATGCAATCTCTATTGTACACTGCCCTTTCCCACCTGGACAAAAGAAACACCTATGTGAGAATGCTATTAATTGACTACAGCTCAGCGTTCAACACCATAGTGCCCTCAAAGCTAATCAATAAGGACCCTGGGACTACACACCTCCCTCTGCAACTGGATCCTGGACTTCCTGACAGGCCGCCCCCAGGTGGTAAGGGTAGGTAACAACACATCCACGACGCTGATCCTCAGGGGTGCGTGCTCAGTACCCTTCTGAACTCCCTGTTCACTCATGACTGCACGGCCAAGCACGACTCCAACACCATCTTTAAGTCCCTGCCTGGTATGGCAACTGCTCGGCCTCCGACCGCAAGGCACTACAGAGGGTAGTGCGTACGGCCCAGTACATCACCAGGGCCAAGCTTCCTGCCATCCAGGACCTCTATACCAGGAAGGCCCTAAAAATGGTCCAAGACTCCAACCACCCTAGCCATAGACTGTTCTCTCTGGTACCGCACGGCAAGCGGTACCGGAGCACAAAGTCTAGGTCCAAGAGGTTTCTAAACAGCTTCTACCCTCAAGCCATAAGACTCCTGAACTCCTAATCAAATGGCTACCCAGACTATTTGCACATTTGATTTGATGATCATGCACTGTGTACATCCATCCATTTTGTGTATTCCTAGGCAGTTACATAAACAATGGATTTGTATTTTTTTATTGGTTTCTCACCATGCTTGCACTGAACATTTCTGCCCTGGAGCATGTATTGAACACAGAAATAAAAATAACCTATGCCTTTTCTTCCTCAGAAGATGTTGTACCCAGGATCCTTTTCTGCTGTTGCTTTTGCCATGAAAGGTGTGACGTCAAACAGACACATATCACTGCAATCAGCAGAACTAAGGCAGCGTCGCAGGGAGGCACACACAAGGGTATACTCATGGGTATTGGGTATCAGAACATCACATTTCTGCACATGCACGACCCGTAGCCTCAAGGACTGATTCCCAAATGGCACTCTATTACCATATTATATTGTTTCCTACTCTATTCCCATATTATATTGTTTCCTACTCTATTCCCATATTATATTGTTTCCTACTCTATTACCATATTATATTGTTTCCTACTCTATTCCCATATTATATTGTTTCCTACTCTATTACCATATTATATTGTTTCCTACTCTATTCCCATATTATATTGTTTCCTACTCTATTCCCATATTATATTGTTTCCTACTCTATTACCATATTATATTGTTTCCTACTCTATTACCATATTATATTGTTTCCTACTCTATTCCCATATTATATTGTTTCCTACTCTATTCCCATATTATATTGTTTCCTACTCTATTCCCATATTATATTGTTTCCTACTCTATTACCATATTATATTGTTTCCTACTCTATTCCCATATTATATTGTTTCCTACTCTATTCCCATATTATATTGTTTCCTACTCTATTCCCATATTATATTGTTTCCTACTCTATTCCCATATTATATTGTTTCCTACTCTATTACCATATTATATTGTTTCCTACTCTATTCCCATATTATATTGTTTCCTACTCTATTACCATATTATATTGTTTCCTACTCTATTCCCATATTATATTGTTTCCTACTCTATTACCATATTATATTGTTTCCTACTCTATTCCCATATTATATTGTTTCCTACTCTATTCCCATATTATATTGTTTCCTACTCTATTACCATATTATATTGTTTCCTACTCTATTACCATATTATATTGTTTCCTACTCTATTCCCATATTATATTGTTTCCTACTCTATTACCATATTATATTGTTTCCTACTCTATTCCCATATTATATTGTTTCCTACTCTATTACCATATTATATTGTTTCCTACTATTCATATTATATTGTTTCTACCTATTATTATATTGTTTCCTACTCTATTACCATATTATATTGTTTCCTACTCTATTACCATATTATATTGTTTCCTTTATTCCCATATTATATTGTTTGCTACTCTATTCCTATAGTATATTGTTTCCTACTCTATTACCATATTATATTGTTTCCTACTCTATTCCCATATTATATTGTTTCCTACTCTATTACCATATTATATTGTTTCCTACTCTATTACCATATTATATTGTTTCTTACGGGCCCTGGTCAACAGTATTCCCATTACAAAGGGAATAGGTTCTCATTTGAGACGAAGCCAAGGACTCTTCCGTAACAGGGCGGTCCGGTCCTCTCATGCGGACTGAAACAGTTCAATAAGTCACAGCCATGTCTGCTTCGTGTCTGTCTTGACAGTGTGATGATGTCATCAGAGGACACACATATATCAATAGGAGTCTTTAATAAGTCCCAGACAGATGTTTCCTACGTGTCTGTCTTTGTTCGACATGCCGGAGGATATACTCACGTGTGGCTGTGTTTTTGACACAGACATTGCGTGATCCCGCTCATCTAGTTGGAGACATGAATACAAGCTGGATGGACGATGATCATCGTCACTTCTGGTTTCGGCTCAATGTAAAAATGCAGTTGAAGAGTGAGTCTCTTATACGAAGCAGCGAAATAATGACATCTTCTCACGATGCCGAGCAACTGCCCCAAAAAACTGGACCGCTCACTTTTTCGTAAACGAGGCCGTGTATGCCAGCTGTAGGGCTAGGCAGGGCTAGGCAGGGAGGGGACTACCGTTGAGTTTAGCCCAAAAATAGAGCTCTGCTGGTGGGGAGGCAAGCCGTTGTCCTCCCCTGCCAGGACCCACGGACCTAGCTCACCTTCTGCCGGAGTATGAGTGTCACGGTTTTCATATGGTGAAGGAGAGTCGGACCAAACTGCAGCGTGTCGATTGCGATCCATGTTTATTTAAACAAACATAAACACGACTAAACACGAACACTACAAAACAATAAACGAAACGAAAACCGAAAACAGCCTATACTTGTGTCAACTAACATCGAACAAGGACATCAAGACACTCGGGACAATCACCCACAATAAAACCAAAGAATATGGCTGCCTAAATATGGTTCCCAATCAGAGACAACGATAAACACCTGCCTCTGATTGAGAACCACTTCAGACAGCCATAGACTTTTCTAGAACACCCCACTAAGCTACAATCCCACTAAGCTACACACCACAATACAAAAACCCATTTCACACCCTGGCCTTGACCAAATACATGAAGAAAACACAAAATACTTTGACCAGGGCGTGACAGAACCCCCCTCCCTAAGGTGCGGACTCCCGAACGCACCTCAAATCAATAGGGAGGGTCCGGGTGGGCGTCTGTCCATGGTGGCGGCTCCGGCGCGGGACGTGGACCCCACTCAGTAAATGTCTTAGTCCCCTCTCCTTGCGTCCCTAGATAGTCCACCCTCGCCGCCAACCATGGCCTAGTATTCCTCACCCAGAACCCCACTAGACTGAGGAGCAGATCGGGACTGAGGTGAAGCTCGGGACTGAGGGGAAGCTCGGGACTGAGGGGAAGCTCGGGACTGAGGGGAAGCTCGGGACTGAGGGGAAGCTCGGGACTGAGGGGAAGCTCAGGAGTGAAAGGAAGCTCGGGAGTGAAAGGAAGCTCAGGAGTGAAAGGAAGCTCAGGAGTGAGAGGAAGCTCAGGCAGGTTGATGAATCCACCAGATCCTGGCTGACTGGCAGATCCTGGCTGACTGGCGGATCCTGGCTGACTGGCAGATCCCGGCTGACTGGCAGTTCTGGCAGATCCCAGCTGACTGGCAGATCTGGAAGAGTCTGGCTGACTGGCAGATCTGGAAGAGCCTGGTTGACTGGCAGATCTGGAAGATTCTGGCTGACTGGCAGATCTGGAAGAATCTGGCTGACTGGCAGATCTGGAAGAATCTGGCTGCTCCTTGCAGACTGGCAGCTCCTTGCAGACTGGCAAGCTCCTTGCAGACTGGCAGCTCCTTACAGACTGGCAGCTCCTTACAGACTGGCAGCTCTGGCTGCTTCATGCAGACTGACAGCTCTGGCTGCTTCATGCAGACTGACAGCTCTGACTGCTCCATGCAGACTGGCAGCTCTGACTGCTCCATGCAGGCTGGCAGCTCTGACTGCTCCATGCAGACTGGCAGCTCCTTGCAGACTGGCAGCTCCTTGCAGACTGACAGCTCTGGCTGCTTCATGCAGACTGACAGCTCTGGCTGCTTCATGCAGACTGACAGCTCTGGCTGCTTCATGCAGACTAACAGCTCTGGCTGCTCCATGCAGACTGACAGCTCTGACTGCTGCATGCAGGTTGGCAGCTCTGACTGCGCTGAACAGACAGGAGACTCCGGTAGCGCAGGAGAGGAGAAAGGCTCCGACAGCGCTGGAGAGGCGGGAGACTCCGACAGCGCAGGAGAGGCGAGGCGCACTGTAGGCCTGATGCGTGGTGCTGGCACTGGTGGTACTGGGCCGAGGACACGCACAGGAAGCCTGGTGCGGGGAGCTGCTACCGGAGGGCTGGGGTGTGGAGGTGGTACTGGATAGACCGGACCATGCAGGCGCACTGGAGCTCTTGAGCACCGAGCCTGGCCAACCTTATCTGGTTGAATACTCTCGGTCGCCCTGCCAGTGCGGCGAGGTGGAATAGCCCGCACTGGGCTATGTAGGCGAACCGGAGACACTGAGCGCAAGGCTGGTGCCATGTAAGCCGGCCCAAGGAGACGCACTGGGGACCAGATGCGTAGAGCCGGCTTCATGGCATTTGGCTCGACGCTCAATCTAGCCCGGCCGATACACGGAGCTGGAATATACCGCACGGGGCTATGCACCCCCACTGGGGACACCGTGCGCACCACTGCATAACACGATGCCTGCCCGGTCTCTCTAGCCCCCGGTAAGCACAGGGAGTTTGCGCAGGTCTCCTACCTGGCGTAGCCATACTCCCTGTAAGCCCCCCCCCCCAAGACATTTTTGGGGCTGATTCCCGGGCTTCCATCCACGTCGCCGTGCTGCCTCCTCATACCAGCGCCTTTCCGCTTTAGCCGCCTCTAGTTCCTCCTTGGGGCGGCGATATTCCCCTGGTTTAGCCCAGGGTCCTCTCCCGTCGAGGATTTCCTCCCATGTCCAGAAATCCTTATTGCGCTTCTCCTCTTTGGGCTGCTCCTGCCTGTTGACACGCTGCTTGGTCCTGTGGTGGATGATTCTGTCACGGTTTTCATATGTTGAAGGAGAGTCGGACCAAACTGCAGCGTGTCGATTGCGATCCATGTTTATTTAAACAAACATAAACACGACTAAACACGAACACTACAAAACAATAAACTAAACGAAAACCGAAAACAGCCTATACTTGTGTCAACTAACATCGAACAAGGACATCAAGACACTCAGGACAATCACCCACAATACAACCAAAGAATATGGCTGCCTAAATATGGTTCCCAATATGGTTCCCAATCATCATCAACGATAAACTCCTGCCTCTGATTGAGAACCACTTCAGACAGCCATAGACTTTCCTAGAACACCCCACTAAGCTACACACCACAATACAAAAACCCATGTCACACCCTGGCCTGACCAAATACATGAAGAAAACACAAAATACTTTGACCAGGGCGTGACAATGAGAGACGTTGCGAGGTGTTGCTCACTGTACTACCACATGCTCAGTGCTGACCCTGATGAAGACAGCTGAGCTCCTAGAGTGTGCGGCTCCCTTTTATTTTCCAGTGCTGACCTAAAAACACACACTGTTCCTGGGCTGTTGCATCCTGGGCCGTACTCTCCCTCCTGTCTGGGACTCTCTATAACAGATTGAGGTACTTCTGTATAGTAGGAGCCCAAGCTCTCTGGGGTCCCTGAAGCTAGCCTGTGACTATACCGCTGGGTATGCAGAGGTAACCTTACAGGTCCCAAAGCAAACAGGTTCTGTTTGTCCTAACAGGGCTCCTGTACGATTTACTCACACTCATAACAGTCACAGTGTGAGTCAGAATTGATTCTGTTCAGGTCCTGTGATATCTGAGAGAAACAGACAGAAGCAGCAGCTCACATAGGACTCTGCATGGTCCTGTGCTCTGTGATCCATGTAGTGGCAGAGACATCCCTGGTTGCTTCTTCTGAGGTTTTCATAATGCGGCAGCCAGAACATAGAAACACATGTTGTTTTCCTACCCCTGTTTCACGGTGTACCGCAGTGTGTGTGTGTGTGTGTGTGTGCACTTATGCACCACGGTGTGTGCGCATAGCCACAGGGAGATGTTTGGAGTTGGGGGTGCTGGGTAGAGGTTGAGCAGAGGTGTTTTTAGGATTTCCACACATAGGGGGGGAAAAACTGCATTTCATGCAACTCTACTTCATTTACATGATAGATGACATTAGCAAAATAATTTTTAATACTACACAAATGGCCGAAATGAGTGGCTACTCTGACAGTGAGAATATATTCTTCCTAATATTGTACATGCTGTGTGTTTTTACATTTGCCTGGGCTATTGTTTGAGTTCAAGACCAGGTCATTTTTATTGCAGCCACACTGACTCACCCAATGATGAAGATGAAGATGGCCCATGCTCTCGTGCCGTTAGCCTACCACAAAATGATAAAGCTACTTTGAAAAACAGTGCCGTAAACTCTGAATCGCTCAGAAGTTGTTGAAATCATTTGTTAGCTTCTACAGACAGATGAGTCTTAGTATGAGTCCTGGCTGCCAGTCTTGACTTGAATCGGAACTGCCACCTATGGATTATATATCTACAGTTGATTGCAGCTGTCAGTTAACCTTCTGCAAATGTCAAAATACAATTGTGAGAAAAACATACAGGAAAGCTGATGCCTACACTGTATTTCTAATCAATTTTATGTTATTTTAATGGACAAAAAAAGTGTTTTTCTTTCAAAAACAAGGACATTTCTAAGTGACCCCAAACTTTTGAGCTTTGTGATATGATATCGTGAGGTCCCTGGCAAACCCAGCCCTAAAATATGCTAAAGATGTTCGAACGCAAAGTCAGCAACTGTGTTTTTGTACACGACCGAATCCACAGTGAATCTTCAGTCAACGTTTAAACTGCATTAGACTAATAACCACTAAATGTAAAACACAGTCATCACCACAGTCATAAAACCAGAGTCCTGGGGCCAGTGATTACTTCCGAGACCCAGATTATTGATCATTTCACAACATATTTTTTTTAATCAAATGTAGGACGAGAGCTTAATCACATTGGGACAACGTGCCTGAATTTCGGTATTTTCTGTGTATTTCATTTGCTTCTACATCAGACTCTGAAGGGGTTAGCAAAATCACTTGTGCTTCCTACCACTTATAGTGGTTCTGACTAATTTCAGCAGGAATCAAACCAGTCTCTGAGCCAGTGATCATTTCAAAACAAAAGTTGAATCAATAGTTGGACTCTTGAGCTTAACAATACCACCTGTGCTTCCTATAGTGTCTCTGGGTCAATGCCAGCAGCTCCAGAAGCCCAACTGTCAGCCATAGATCTGAGCTGAATCTTAATACCCACTGGGCACAGATTCCACGATGGTTCAACATAATTTCACTGAAATGTGGAAACAACGTTGATTCCACCAGTGTGTGCCCAGTGGGTAGCGACATGCTCTGTGGCAAAGAATCCAGAGTGGCTCCATTCATGGATGTAGTAGAGAGATAAGGAAAGAGGCATTGACAGAACAGAATTTGGTCCCCTGTGATGGTTTCAGTTCTTGGATCTTTTTCCTCCCTCACACACACTGAATGGGATGTGAGTGTGCGAACTATATGGAGTCTCAAAAGACTGTGTGTGTGTGTGTGTGTGTGTGTGTGTGTGTGTGTGTGTGTGTGTGTGTGTGTGTGTGTGTGTGTGTGTGTGTGTGTGTGTGTGTGTGTGTGTGTGTGTGTGTGTGTGTGTGTGTGTGTGTGTGTGTGTGTGTGTGTGTGTGTGTGTGTGTGTGTACAAAAACTTTCTTTGGATATGTTCCACAGACACCCCACAGAAGCACATGCTGTAAGCCGGCAGCTCAGCGGTTCTCTGTGCTGTACGAGATGACATCTGTCCCGCTGCGCGTGCGGATGAGACAAGCCAATATTGACACAGCCGGCTGTTTTCACGTTTACAGAAGAGCCCCACCGCCTCCTGTCGTTCTTTTCCAGAGTTTGGACGGCGTGAGCGGATTCAGATGGAAGGCGTAGCGCAACCGTGTCATCAGCACGCTCTGAAGCTTCATAGACAGGGAAGGAAAGTAATGGGTCTAGCAGGGTTGAGGTCAATTCCAATTGAAGTAAGTCAATTCATGAGGTAAACTGAAATTCTAATTACAATTATTATTTTCCTCATTGACATGAATTCCGTTTACTTCCTGAATTGAAATGGAGTTGACCCCCAACCCCTGGTCTCTATCCAGGTCCCTGGTGTGTTCTTCCCTCACCTAACAACCCAACTTTGTTTCCAACTTTCTGTCCCAACTTCATGTTCTGTTCCGGTTAAGGGGGGATTAAGAACTCAACAGAGCGGACAGGGCGGCATGGCAGCATGGATGGCAGGAGTTGAAAAGAAAGGGAAGAGGTCAGCAGGAACAGAGATGGGGGGGGCAAGGAAAGAGGGAGGGGGTCTGAAATGCTTGCCCTGCAGTAAAGGGGCTGACTCGCTCCTATTCTTTTAGCCGCGGAGAGCTGCTGCTAATTCGGGTCTATTCAGTGCAGGATTACGGTAATGTGGCCGTCTGGATGATGAAAGGGGAAACGAAAGGCATTCTATACCCTTTCCTCCCTCCCTTACTCCCTCCCTTACTCCCTCCCTCACTCCCTCCCTCCCTTACTCCGTCTGTCCTCATACTTGTAGACCATCCATCCCTGTCTCTCTGCTTCTGTCCCCCCTCTCTATCAGTTATGACAACATTGCCCACTCTATGTCACCCCTCTCTATCAGTTATGACAGCATTGCCCACTCTATGTCACCTCTCTATCAGTTATGACAGCATTGCCCACTCTATGTCATCTCTCTATCAGTTATGACAGCATTGCCCACTCTATGTCATCTCTCTATCAGTTATGACAGCATTGCCCACTCTATGTCACCTCTCTATCAGTTATGACAGCATTGCCCACTCTATGTCACCTCTCTATCAGTTATGACAGCATTGCCCACTCTATGTCACCTCTCTATCAGTTATGACAGCATTGCCCACTCTATGTCACCTCTCTATCAGTTATGACAGCATTGCCCACTCTGTCACCTCTCTCTATCTGTCCAGACACTAGATGAAGGTCACCACTATATTCCTATTAGAAGAATACATATCAACTGTTGAAGTAGAGAGCAGTAAATATATGTAATGGGTTTCTCTCTTCACTGTTGGTTATTATACCATCAGACACAGACAGAGAGGCCACTCCTTTCCAATTTGGCCATAACAGGCCCACTGAGTACATATAGGCAAACAGGGGCCTAAAAACTAGAGCAGGGACAATACCAGTATACTCGTCAGTATCGTGGCAAGGAAACAAAACACAAAGCGTATTTCACTTCTTTAAGGGAACAGTCCTAATGTTGAAAACAGACATCATTATGTTGTCATCCAGAGCCACGTGTATTTCTTTTCCAAGCTATAGTACACAATATTTTACATACAGCTGGTTTTTAAAGGACCAAGGAGTTTGGACTGCTTCGTGTTTTCATTTTTTCCATGTAAAAAATATGGCGCCCTTGCCCTACTAAAAACACAGTGAAACTTGCCAACTAAGCCTTCTAACACTGATCCTAGACCTGTCCAAAGAGTGCTGGAACTGGGTGTATACTCTCCGATGGCATGGGGCGCAGCCAAACTCTCTGCCCTCTAGCAGTTTCTGTGGAGAAGCTCGCAGCGCAACGCAGCGCAACGCACGCACACACGCACACACGCACACACGCACACACGCACAAAGACAAAAACTGAAAATAAGAGGCAACGGGAACAGAGCTCTTGGCAGCTCCTTCAGAGCCAAATGTGACTTGGCAAAGACCAGAGGGGTGAGAGGAAGAGAGGACAGCAGTCTCTCATTTGCACACTGGCTATGTTCACAGGCAAATATTAATTTCAGAAATAAATTATCCGACCTAAGCTAAGAGAGGAAAGAGGAAGGAGAGAAAATCTATTATTTTGTGAAGAGGAACGGGTCATAGAGGTCAGCGGTTTTTCATTTTAGTAAAAAGTGATGCTCTAAGATAAAACCACATTCCACAAGAGTGCCCATGTGTAAGAGATCTCCTACAAAGCCCCCTTCAGTGCAAATTCCTTTTTAACATGAAATGTGTAGGATTTGTTTTCTCACTCTGTCTTTCTGTCTCTAAAAGGTTACAAAGGACAACATCCATTCAAAATCCTCATATCACTTTCACATCAAATTGGGTTATAAAATCTGGTCGAGGTTGGTTTTATGGTGCGATTTCAACATGGGCCGCATGGTAAAATGAAACCTTGAGTATCCTTGTCGCCACATTGTCTCTCTACCAGACCAGAGTTCAAAGGGTTAAGTGGCAATCTCACCAAGTAAAATAAATCACAACCGTACATTACAATTGACCAGGATAGAGGACACTGAAAGGGCCAAACATCCAGTTAAACTGAACAGGAGACAAGAGTACGAACTACGAAGTAAATAATATCCACTTATAAGACAGAGAAACAGAAAAAAACAGACAAGAGACGGTGAACCAAAACACACCTGTTGCGGTGTTACAAAACAGGCTCCTGTTCCTCTGTGAAGTGGAACGCAGCCAAAAACAAACTCAGGACCGTGACCTTTCTGCCCCTCAGGGTTCAAAAATAACATTTGCTGAAGGTAGGTAAACAAAAAGGGACGCTAGTCCGGTCAGGTGTTCGGTCAGAGGAGGGGAGAACAGAATGCAAATCAAAAAGGGACGCTAGTCCGGTCAGGTGTTTGGTCAGAGGAGGGGAGAACAGAATGCAAATCAAAAAGGGACGCCAGTCCGGTCAGGTGTTCGGTCAGAGGAGGGAGGAACAGAATGCAAATCAAAAAGGGACGCCAGTCCGGTCAGGTGTTTGGTCAGAGGAGGGGAGAACAGAATGCAAATCAAAAAGGGACGCTAGTCCGGTCAGGTGTTTGGTCAGAGGAGGGGAGAACAGAATGCAAATCAAAAAGGGACGCTAGTCCGGTCAGGTGTTTGGTCAGAGGAGGGGAGAACAGAATGCAAATCAAAAAGGGACGCTAGTCCGGTCAGGTGTTTGGTCAGAGGAGGGAGGAACAGAATGCAAATCAAAAAGGGACGCTAGTCCGGTCAGGTGTTCGGTCAGAGGAGGGGAGAACAGAATGCAAATCAATAATATAATAATAATAATATATGCCATTTAGCAGACGCTTTTATCCAAAGCGACTTACAGTCATGTGTGCATACATTATACGTATGGGTGGTCCCGGGAATCGAACCCACTACCCTGGCGTTACAAGCGCCATGCTCTACCAACTGAGCTACAGAGGGACCAATCAAAAAGGGACGCTAGTCCGGTCAGGTGTTTGGTCAGAGGAGGGGAGAACAGAATGCAAATCAAAAAGGGATGCTAGTCCGGTCAGGTGTTTGGTCAGAGGAGGGGAGAACAGAATGCACATCAAAAAGGGACGCTAGTCCGGTCAGGTGTTTGGTCAGAGGAGGGGAGAACAGAATGCAAATCAAAAAGGGATGCTAGTCGGGTCAGGTGTTTGGTCAGAGGAGGGGAGAACAGAATGCAAATCAAAAAGGGATGCTAGTCTGGTCAGGTGTTCGGTCAGAGGAGGGGAGAACAGAATGCAAATCAAAAAGGGATGCTAGTCTGGTCAGGTGTTTGGTCAGAGGAGGGGAGAACAGAATGCAAATCAAAAAGGGACGCCAGTCCGGTCAGGTGTTCGGTCAGAGGAGGGAGGAACAGAATGCAAATCAAAAAGGGACGCTAGTCCGGTCAGGTGTTTGGTCAGAGGAGGGGAGAACAGAATGCACATCAAAAAGGGATGCTAGTCGGGTCAGGTGTTTGGTCAGAGGAGGGGAGAACAGAATGCAAATCAAAAAGGGACGCTAGTCCGGTCAGGTGTTTGGTCAGAGGAGGGGAGAACAGAATGCACATCAAAAAGGGATGCTAGTCGGGTCAGGTGTTTGGTCAGAGGAGGGGAGAACAGAATGCAAATCAAAAAGGGACGCTAGTCCGGTCAGGTGTTTGGTCAGAGGAGGGAGGAACAGAATGCA
This sequence comes from Oncorhynchus keta, assembly GCF_023373465.1. Classification (NCBI taxonomy): domain Eukaryota; kingdom Metazoa; phylum Chordata; class Actinopteri; order Salmoniformes; family Salmonidae; genus Oncorhynchus; species Oncorhynchus keta. The sequence continues at coordinate 2,854,819 of NC_068452.1, read as the reverse complement.
AATCAAAAAGGGACGCTAGTCCGGTCAGGTGTTTGGTCAGAGGAGGGGAGAACAGAATGCAAATCAAAAAGGGACGCTAGTCCGGTCAGGTGTTTGGTCAGAGGAGGGGAGAACAGAATGCAAATCAAAAAGGGACGCTAGTCCGGTCAGGTGTTTGGTCAGAGGAGGGGAGAACAGAATGCAAATCAAAAAGGGATGCTAGTCGGGTCAGGTGTTTGGTCAGAGGAGGGAGGAACAGAATGCAAATCAAAAAGGGACGCTAGTCCGGTCAGGTGTTCGGTCAGAGGAGGGGAGAACAGAATGCAAATCAAAAAGGGACGCTAGTCCGGTCAGGTGTTTGGTCAGAGGAGGGAGGAACAGAATGCAAATCAAAAAGGGACGCTAGTCCGGTCAGGTGTTCGGTCAGAGGAGGGGAGAACAGAATGCAAATCAAAAAGGGACGCTAGTCCGGTCAGGTGTTTGGTCAGAGGAGGGGAGAACAGAATGCAAATCAAAAAGGGACGCTAGTCCGGTCAGGTGTTTGGTCAGAGGAGGGGAGAACAGAATGCAAATCAAAAAGGGACGCTAGTCCGGTCAGGTGTTTGGTCAGAGGAGGGGAGAACAGAATGCAAATCAAAAAGGGACGCTAGTCCGGTCAGGTGTTTGGTCAGAGGAGGGAGGAACAGAATGCAAATCAAAAAGGGACGCTAGTCCGGTCAGGTGTTTGGTCAGAGGAGGGGAGAACAGAATGCAAATCAAAAAGGGACGCTAGTCCGGTCAGGTGTTCGGTCAGAGGAGGGGAGAACAGAATGCAAATCAAAAAGGGACGCTAGTCCGGTCAGGTGTTCGGTCAGAGGAGGGGAGAACAGAATGCAAATCAAAAAGGGACGCTAGTCCGGTCAGGTGTTCGGTCAGAAGAGGGAGGAACAGAATGCAAATCAAAAAGGGACGCTAGTCCGGTCAGGTGTTCGGTCAGAAGAGGGAGGAACAGAATGCAAATCAAAAAGGGACGCTAGTCCGGTCAGGTGTTCGGTCAGAGGAGGGGAGAACAGAATGCAAATCAAAAAGGGACGCTAGTCCGGTCAGGTGTTCGGTCAGAGGAGGGGAAAACAGAATGCAAATATTCTTGTCAGGCCACAAGCCAAAGGGTGTGGAAGAGAACGTCTGTGTTCCTCAGAACAGGTAAAACTACATTATAGCCACCACTCCAGTTATACAGCTTCAGAGTGCCAGGAAGGTATTACCTTATATGGGAGCGATGACAATAAAGATGGGTGTGGGATATGATGACACAAGACAATGGGCCTCAAGGCCAGACATTGTGAACTTGTGTTATTGGCAAACAAAAGGCACCACTGTATTCAGTTGTATTCTTTCACAGCCTTTTCCACACGAGCAGAACAGGTTGGCATTACACACAGAGACTACAGAGACAAAGAGAGGCAATAGGAGTGTGAAATAGTGAGGTAAGGAGAATGACAAGTCCTCAAGGCCTATAGAATACAGTTGAAGTGGTGGGTTTCTGTGGACAAGTCTCACACAATAAAGTCACAGACAGTGCACTTCTCCATTGAAGACTTTCTTCCTATGTAGTGCACTACTTTTGACCAAGTAGTACCAGCACATTAGCGAGAGTGAAATTTAAAATCGGAACAATGTCCTCGCAGCAAATGCACCTTGTTGCGCCAACTTTCTCTTCCCTTGGTCTGGTAAGCCAGGCTAAATGAGGAACACAACAGCATCGTACAGAACAGTCCCAGCAGCAGCGGGAGCAGTAGCCTTAGAGACTAACAGGAGGTCAACCTCATCCATGGGGACCATTATTACCTTCAGCCCAGGGAAGCTCACTGCTTACAAATCCATCCAGCTTTATTCAAATTATGTTTCAAATCAAAATAATCGGTATGCATTTACACAGGCATTTTGCTCATATTACTCTCCTATGTGTGTGTGTGTGTGTGTGTGTGTGTGTGTGTGTGTGTGTGTGTGTGTGTGTGTGTGTGTGTGTGTGTGTGTGTGTGTGTGTGTGTGTGTGTGTGTGTGTGTGTGTGTGTGTGTGTGTGTGTGTGTGTGTGTGTGTGTGCGTGTGTGTGCGCGCATTTGCCTTTTAACTCTAATAAAACAGTCAAGGAGAAATCCGCCAGGCACATAAGGAGATTTATTTTTGAATATGATAAATTAGGAGGAGAATGAAATGATAGTGTATAGCTCTTTAACATTCAAACCATGTGTTGGTGTTCATCAAAGGCTTGAGTGGTGCTTCTCTCCCTGGCTGAGCCCAGCTCTGATTTTACACCCAGAGAGAAAGAGTGGTCAATTCTTCCACACTAACCCAACTCAACCTTCCACCAACAACAATTAAATACACACCAGACTCACCCTCAACTTACTAATGAGCGTTCTTTTTCCCTCTCAAAGGAGACAAATGTGTTGATGCAGCTGAATATTTTAAATATTCCTGAACTATTTAGGGGGTCTGGGCATCTTTTGAAATATTCATGTATTCATGTATCATGTATATATAAAGTATTAAATAGTTCAGGCAGGTGTGTGTGTGATCCATTAAAGGCCTTTAAAATGGCAATCCATGGCAGTCAGCCATCTCCAGTCACTCCACCTCTGAGGTACCCTACCTGTGTGTGTGTGTGTGTGTGTGTGTGTGTGTGTGTGTGTGTGTGTGTGTGTGTGTGTGTGTGTGTGTGTGTGTGTGTGTGTGTGTGTGTGTGTGTGTGTGTGTGTGTAAGATGGGTGGGCTGTGAAAGTGGAGAAGTGGGACAGTCGCATTACTTACCCCCCCAGAGGATAGAGACATAGTAAAAAGAAAAAGTATGAAAGACAAAGAGAGAGAGAGAAGTAGTATGTATAAATATGAGTGTGTTTGGAAGCCATATGTAATCTGTCTTTGTTTGTGTGTTATGTGTGAGAGGAACTGAGGTTGAGTGCCCTTAGAAAGCCCACTGTGAAAGCCCCCCCTCCCCTCCTCTCTCAGCTGATCGATCCCGGGGATAATGTTCCTGCCATTAATGGAGCGGCGGCCGGCGCTCTTCCTCCTAATTTGAGCTTCTCTCCTGATCCCCAGGGAGATTTCATTTCATTAGTCCCCTGTGGTGCTTCAGTCACGGGCAATACTCTGAGAGGTCTAGCTACCCCACAGCGAGCCTGGATGTCCACGGTCAGATAGGGGGTCCCTGGGTAGGGTCCCTGAGCTAGAGCGCTGTCTCTGGAGGCTCTGTGGAAGACCCAGGGCACTTTGGGATGATAATAGACTCAGGGTTGACTCCTGGTGGGGAGGCTGGGTCCTGACTCTGCACCATGTTGTGACTGTGGCTCTCTGATGCCCCTGTGGGAGCGGTAATTGGCTTGGGCAGCAAGCAGACGCATGCACACACACACACTCTTCCTCCTCCTTTATCTTCATCACTCTGTGGCACGAGGACGACAATAGACTCCTTCTCTGACCCCATTATGACCTCACAGATGATGTCCAACAACGCTTCCACAGCCAAACCACTCAGTATCACTCTCTTAGTATATATCTCCATCTTTGACCATCAAATAATTACTGAAGGAAGAAAAGCAGGCAAACCGGAGGAGGTTTACAGGGCATCGTCTTTTGCAAAGTAAGGCCAAGTGGAAGACAAATAACACCTCGGTCTCCAAAAAGGTGCGAGCTCTTTCAGAAGCGCTAACTGATCAGACAAACCTAGACAGAGGAGCGTTGATACCTAGACAGAGGAGCGTTGATACCTAGACAGAGGAGCGTTGATACCTAGACAGAGGAGCGTTGATACCTCGACAGAGGAGCGTTGATACCTAGACAGAGGAGCGTTGATACCTAGACAGAGGAGCGTTGATACCTAGACAGAGGAGCGTTGATACCTAGACAGAGGAGCGTTGATACCTAGACAGAGGAGCGTTGATACCTAGACAGAGGAGCGTTGATACCTAGACAGAGGAGCGTTGATACCTAGACAGAGGAGCGTTGATACCTAGACAGAGGAGCGTTGATACCTAGACAGAGGAGACAGAGGAGCGTTGATACCTAGACAGAGGAGCGTTGATACCTAGACAGAGGAGCGTTGATACCTAGACAGAGGAGCGTTGATACCTAGACAGAGGAGCGTTGATACCTCGACAGAGGAGCGTTGATACCTAGACAGAGGAGCGTTGATACCTAGACAGAGGAGCGTTGATACCTAGACAGAGGAGCGTTGATACCTAGACAGAGGAGCGTTGATACCTAGACAGAGGAGCGTTGATACCTAGACAGAGGAGCGTTGATACCTAGACAGAGGAGCGTTGATACCTAGACAGAGGAGCGTTGATACCTAGACAGAGGAGCGTTGATACCTCGACAGAGGAGCGTTGATACCTAGACAGAGGAGCGTTGATACCTAGACAGAGGAGCGTTGATACCTAGACAGAGGAGCGTTGATACCTAGACAGAGGAGCGTTGATACCTAGACAGAGGAGCGTTGATACCTAGACAGAGGAGCGTTGATACCTAGACAGAGGAGCGTTGATACCTAGACAGAGGAGCGTTGATACCTAGACAGAGGAGCGTTGATACCTAGACAGAGGAGCGTTGATACCTCGACAGAGGAGCGTTGATACCTAGACAGAGGAGCGTTGATACCTAGACAGAGGAGCGTTGATACCTAGACAGAGGAGCGTTGATACCTAGACAGAGGAGCGTTGATACCTCGACAGAGGAGCGTTGATACCTCGACAGAGGAGCGTTGATACCTAGACAGAGGAGCGTTGATACCTAGACAGAGGAGCGTTGATACCGAGACAGAGGAGCGTTGATACCTAGACAGAGGAGCGTTGATACCTAGACAGAGGAGCGTTGATACCTAGACAGAGGAGCGTTGATACCTCGACAGAGGAGCGTTGATACCTAGACAGAGGAGCGTTGATACCTAGACAGAGGAGCATTGATACCTAGACAGAGGAGCGTTGATACCTAGACAGAGGAGCGTTGATACCTAGACAGAGGAGCGTTGATACCTAGACAGAGGAGCGTTGATACCTAGACAGAGGAGCGTTGATACCTAGACAGAGGAGCGTTGATACCTAGACAGAGGAGCGTTGATACCTCGACAGAGGAGCGTTGATACCTCGACAGAGGAGCGTTGATACCTAGACAGAGGAGCGTTGATACCTCGACAGAGGAGCGTTGATACCTAGACAGAGGAGCGTTGATACCTCGACAGAGGAGCGTTGATACCTAGACAGAGGAGCGTTGATACCTAGACAGAGGAGCGTTGATACCTAGACAGAGGAGTGTTGATACCTAGACAGAGGAGCGTTGATACCTAGACAGAGGAGCGTTGATACCTAGACAGAGGAGCGTTGATACCTAGACAGAGGAGCGTTGATACCTAGACAGAGGAGTGTTGATACCTAGACAGAGGAGCGTTGATACCTAGACAGAGGAGCGTTGATACCTAGACAGAGGAGCGTTGATACCTCGACAGAGGAGCGTTGATACCTAGACAGAGGAGCGTTGATACCTAGACAGAGGAGCGTTGATACCTAGACAGAGGAGCGTTGATAGAGGAACGTTGATACCTAGACAGAGGAGCGTTGATACCTAGACAGAGGAGCGTTGATACCTAGACAGAGGAGCGTTGATACCTCGACAGAGGAGCGTTGATACCTAGACAGAGGAGTGTTGATACCTAGACAGAGGAGCGTTGATACCTAGACAGAGGAGCGTTGATACCTAGACAGAGGAGCGTTGATACCTAGACAGAGGAGCGTTGATACCTAGACAGAGGAGCGTTGATACCTAGACAGAGGAGCGTTGATACCTAGACAGAGGAGTGTTGATACCTAGAGAGAGGAGTGTTGATACCTAGACAGAGGAGCGTTGATACCTAGACAGAGGAGCGTTGATACCTAGACAGAGGAGCGTTGATACCTAGACAGAGGAGCGTTGATACCTAGACAGAGGAGCGTTGATACCTAGACAGAGGAGCGTTGATACCTAGACAGAGGAGCGTTGATACCTAGACAGAGGAGCGTTGATACCTCGACAGAGGAGCGTTGATACCTAGATAGAGGAGCGTTGATACCTAGACAGAGGAGCGTTGATACCTAGACAGAGGAGCGTTGATACCTAGACAGAGGAGCGTTGATACCTAGACAGAGGAGCGTTGATACCTAGACAGAGGAGCGTTGATACCTAGACAGAGGAGCGTTGATACCTAGACAGGGGAGCGTTGATACCTAGACAGAGGAGCGTTGATACCTAGACAGAGGAGTGTTGATACCTCGACAGAGGAGCGTTGATACCTCGACGGCCCAATTCAGCAGGTTTGACAAAAGAACACAAAGCAGCTATCTGCTCAGTTAGGTGAATCCCTGAAGCTGAGAGCTGCTGGTGTCAACACCTTTCTATTTGTCTCTCTCGATACCATGCCACTACAAAAGCCCACCGGAAACTTTTTCTTTCTTTTATCCCTCAGAAGCATTTTGAAATGAGTCAGGGGAGGAGGGGGGGGACAGTGAGAGGGGACGCAAATTGGCCCTGCTCAATCATTTATCTTTCAATAGCTGAATAGTAGATGGAGCCACGTTAGGAGGAAGGAGGCTTTAAAAAGACAGGGAAAGGGATCAGGGTGAATAATGGATGAAGAATCCAACGTTGAGAAAAGGAAAAAGGAGGCATGTCGAGAAATATTTAATAAAGCTGAGATTTTTTGTTTGTGCGTTTTAAATCCTATTAGGAGGTGAGGTAGTGTGTGTATGTGTGTGTGTGTGTGTGTGTGTGTGTGTGTGTGTGTGTGTGTGTGTGTGTGTGTGTGTGTGTGTGTGTGTGTGTGTGTGTGTGTGTGTGTGTGTGTGTGTGTGTGTGTGTGTAGTGGTGGGATTAGTTCCCCATCGGCCCCAGATTCCCTTCATTCGGGGCCACATGTTTTCAGTGATAAAAATATACACCACAGCGCCACTACTACAATGCCCCTCTCCACTGTGTTCTTCTTTATACAGTAGTGTAGCAAAAAAATGGGTATTAGTGGTGATATTGATGTTACGGTATCTGTTCCATGATAGGAAGCAGCAAATGAGGAGTTTTGCTTCAATTTCCTTCCTCTCCAGCTGCTCAATTTCACACAAAATAGACATCTGTGAAGGGAAAAGGAGATGGAAGCCCATCATGCAGTCAAACAGACAGGGGAAAATCCACCAACAAACGTCTCGCCCCATCTCCTTTTCTCCCTCCCTCTCTCCCCCACTCTCTCTCTCTATGCCGTGCGGAATTTGAAGCATCTGAGAAATGTCACTGGTGTTCTAATGGGATTGTGGCTGGGCTTCGGCGGGGCTGGCGGGAGAGGTGTCGTTTGAAGTCACCTGTGAGAGAGGTTGAGCAGGGATCGCCGGGGCAGAAGGAGAAAGGGTCTGTGGCCATCTGCCCCGTCAACCCCTCAGCCCTGATCTTAACACTCGGCTGTAGCTGAAGTCTGGCAACGGCTTAGACAGATCATCACTGACAAGTAGACCAGACAGACATATGGAGAGATGAGTCAGAGGAGAAAGAGAGAGAGAGAGAGAGGGAGAAGCAGAGTTGAAATGGGAGAAAAAGGGAGATTTAGTGAGAGAGGGAGCAAAGGAAAGATAAGCAACCTGTGAACCCCAATGTCTAATCAATGTACAACACTAATGCGCCAACAGAGAAGAGAGGAAAGCTGACTTCATTTAGCTCCAGAGCAGTAGAGGGAACGCAGAGATGTCCAATGGTAGATCCATTCTCTCTATATGACGGACTGCCAGTGTCAAGTCTGATGGCACAACTGAATGAGGAGTATCAGAGCTTTAACATCCCAATGGGCAACACTGACAGGAGACATCCGATACAGCATCCATCAACCCCTACCTGTCTACCTGTCATCGACGTCTGATCTGTATCATAAACAAACACATTTCTCTGGAGAACAGGGCCTCTTAACCCTCACATCCGTAGATGTTAAAACCCACAATTTCCATGTCTGTCAATAATGTGTTCTATCGCCGCCTCGCCGGCTGCCACAATGTCCAGAGACCAAATGTCTAAGCAGTTTACTTCCATCCATCCATCCAGGCTGGTTTTTTCTTATTTTTTCCCCCTCCATCCACTCACCCTGTCAACTCTCTCCGGGCGCAGACTGAGAAGCCAGCTATTATCGACGTTTAAAATGGATTAACGGCAGAGATAATGCCTCTGTGAGTTTGCAGCGGTGTTGGGATGCTAGGCATCGTTTACCACTACCGTCCGAAGGGGTGAGACGGATAGAGAGAGAGAGAGGGTAAGATGGATCGGCTTTTAAACCACTCACTCAGGCAGGCATGCCCACTCACTGGACTCACTTCTACATTAATGTGGATGTTACCATGATTACGGATAGTCCTGAATGAATCATGAATAATGATGAGTGAGAAAGTTAGAAGCATAAATATCATACCCCCCCAAAAATGGTTAGCATGTCTTGGGGGTATTTTATTTTATTTTACCTTTATTTAACAAGGCAAGTTAGTTAAGAACCAATTCTTATTTTCAATGACAGCCTTGTTCAGGGGGTATGATATTTGTGCGTCCTACTTTCTCACTCATCATTATTCACGGTTCATTCAGGACTAGCCATAATCATGGTACTATACACATTCATGTAGACGTGTTTAGAAACATATTCTAGTCTTATTTACAATAAAAGTGACTCCAAAATGACACAATACATTATTGACCATTAATTTCTATTGGGCCCAAAATAATCTGAAACACAACCAAAACAAATGCATCCAAGAAATGTGTAGTCACTACCTTGATGTAGTCATTGAATCATAGAAATGTGTAGTCACTACCTTGATGTAGTCATTGAATCATAGAAATATGGGACCAAATACTTTTTACTACTTTAATACACATACACAATTTGTCCCAATACTTTTGGTTCCCTAAAATGTGGGGACTTCGTACAAAAGTGCTGTAATTTCCAAACAGTTCACCTGATATGGATGAAAATACCCCTCAAATGAAAGCTGATAGTCTCCACTTTAACCTCATAGTCATTGTATCATTTCAAATCCAAAGTGCTGGAGTACAGAGCCAAAACAAAAGATGTGTCACTCTCCTAATATTTTTGGAGCTCACTGTATAAGAAAAGTACCATTCACTCAGTGAAAGAGGCAGGCAGGATCAGAATGTGTCTCCTCAGGTTTCTGTCAGGTCAGCAGATTGATCTGGGTCTTCTTTGCTCTCACTTGAAACGCCCATTTCACAGGCTCTGACGACGGAGGTGTCATCCTGTCCTGCTCTCACTCTCTCTCAGCCCATCAATCCATACACCCATCCATCTATCAATCTGTTCTGTCCATTTGCTATCTGTGTGTATGCTGTACGCCGCAATGCCCACCATCAGTGCTCTAACACCAGTCAATGGAGAGAGAGTAGGACGGAGGAGGAGAGGAGAGTAGAGGAGACGAGGGAGGTGAGAAAGATGGAGCTACAACCAAACGCAGAGAATTCATTCAATTACAGAAAATAATGGAAATGGATCACACATTCTTACATACACACGGCGTTCTCTGAAATACCTCCTTCTTTCTCGGGCCGAGGCATCGGCGGCAAAGCGGCTTTACGGAGCCGTGATTCAGCGAAGGCTAATGACAACCAGAGCCCTGAGCTGTTGCCGTGGCATAAAGGGCCTCCTCTATAGCGTAGCCGCAGAGAAAGACATTAGCTGTTAGGAGGCGTCGCGATGGCAGTCAATGAGAATAAGGACTTCATTGGCTAATAATAGCGGCCGGAGATGAGCAAAAGCCAAAGGGGACACGGTTGAAGCTCAACGAAGCGAGGCATCATTGTGACCATCGCACACCCTAAAGGGGCCATGTGTGTTTACATTCAAATGATATTAGAGATCACATCCACATTATAAGTCATAGAATGCCGTGCTCTCTCTGCCAATGCGGTACACCCTCCCATGATCCCTTCCCCTCTGCAGCAGCAGACAGAGGAGAGAGGAGAGGGATGGAAAGAGAGAGAATGAGAGGGGGCATCACACAGCAGGCTGTCACTTCAACAACCTCTCCTGCTACACACACACACACACACACACACACACACACACACACACACACACACACACACACACACACACACACACACACACACACACACACACACACACACACACACACACACACACACACACACACACACACACAAAGGATCGTTTCAGAGGCCCCGGTGGGTAAATAGTAATACAGCCATGAGTGACACAACACTCAGACGCCGCAGTGGCTAGACTCATCATTCCCACTGAGAAAGGGACCAGGGTCGTAAATGGAATGGGATTCTAAAGTGGCCTCATCCCACACATTCCGTGTCTCTATTTCCTCAAATGCATTAATTGATTTCTGTGACCTGGCTGGGTGAATATAACAAGTACGGTGCTTTTGTACTACTCTCTTCAGGCAACGCAAGAGGAGCTGAGGAGAGGGCCCACAGTGGGGCCTTCATTCCTTAGCCTGCGGCCTGTGCTATTGGTCGACTCTTCTAACGAGGAGGCCTGCTCATTAAGCTGATGACCCGCCTCTCATTGAGACAGTTAATTATTATGTTTGTTGATTGTCCTTCTGTAGCTCAGTTGGTAGAGCATGGCGCTTGTAACGCCAGTGTAGTGGGTTCGATTCCCAGGACCACCCATACGTAGAATGTATGCACACATGACTGTAAGTCGCTTTGGATAAAAGTGTCTGCTAAATGGCATATATTATATATACACAGTACCAGTCTAACATTTGGACACATCTACTTATTTAAGGATTTTTCTTTATATTTACTATTTTCTACATTGTAAATATACTTTCAGATTCTTCAAAATAGACACCCTTTGCCTTGATAACAGCTTTGCACACTCCTGGCATTCTCTCAACCAGCTTCACCTGTTCCCACATATGCTGAGACCTGAAAATGCTGAGCACTTGTTGGCTGCTTTTCCTTCACTCTGCGGTCCAACTCATCCCAAACCATCTCAATTGGATTGAGGTCAGGTGATTGTGGAGTCCATGTCATCTGATGCAGCACTCCATCACTCTCCTTCTTGGTAAAATAGCCCTTACACAGCCTGGAGTTGTGTTGGGCCGTTGTCCTGTTCGGGAAAACAATTGTCCTACTAAGCGCAAACCAGATGGGATGGCGTATCGCTGCAGAATGCTGTGGAATTCGCTTTGTTATCATTGAGACAAGCTCTTCATAACGAGTCTCTATTGTATCTCTTGAGAATAGAAATATGCATTCATGGGAACCTCAGAGCTGTTTTGCTCTACTGCACTAGGAGTAACCTGGTTAGACTGTGAGCAAAACCAAGGCTTGCAATATGACTCAATTGAATGCGAAAAAATAGATGTTGATACATGCTAACCAAGTTCAATCTCTCAGTGTTTCTCCTATTTTCATTTAGCAAAGGTGGCCCAGCAGGTGGCCCTAGTGGTAGAAATCTCTCGTCCCAACGGCCCCACCCTACATTATGCACGTGTGTGTGTGTGTACGTGCCCCGCTCTAAAGTAAGTTAGTCGATGAGCAAAGCAAGACGTGTGTGTGTGCTCATGAGTAAGACCTAGGTGATATCATGACTCAAGCCTCTGCAACTCTTCCACCTGAATAAGGAGCTATTATTGGCCTCTGCAACTGTACCTCTGCTCTCATACAGCTGAGACTGACGACGCTGCAACTGTAGAATGCAGAGAGCCCTTTGCATTTTGGATTGCAGCCACAGTTGGATAACACAGTACTACCATCAGCCAAAAACCTTACCTCAGCGAACTTGTTGGCTACAGTATATCTACAATGTGTCATGAGTCAGGACCGTTCGATCACAATAGTGATCAATATTTTTCAAGATGTTTCAGTTTGGTGACAGGTGTCATAGACATTGTCAACACAAGACAATGTATATGACATTTGAATGTCTTTGGGCTTCATGACAACTTTGTGACTGTGTTTGGTCTGCTCCTACCTTTCCGTTGGCATTGGTCTTGCTGCTGCTGTGGTTGTTGTTGGTGGTGGGGTTGGCATCCTCATGGACCCGGTCCAGGAGCCAGAGCAGGAACTCCAGGGCATCGTGCTGAGAGTTCCCTCTGAACTGAGAGCCGTACTTGGACACAATACTCTGGGGACAGACAGGGAGGAGGAAATCAGATGAAGACATTACAAAAGACATAAAAACGACTTTCCAACAAACTACAGTAGAAGCTCAAAGATATTAACCTGAAGAGTTACAGGCTGACCAGTCAACCTAACAGGGAATATCGAACACGGACAAAAAACGATGTAGATGTAATCAGTTACATGTTATCTGATAACAGACAAAAACTGGAACAAGTTACATCAGGGGTTCTTAAACCTTTTCACACAGGCCCCCCATTTCTACAAAATCTATGGGCTAAAAAACCTAGCTAAAAAAAACGTTAGCTGACATGGCCTTGTGCAGTCTGCTATTACAACAATCAAGAGTAAGTTGAAAGCCAGACTGAGTTCCTTAAAACTATATTTTTTAACAACGAAGACCCCCCCCCCCTCCCCACCAGAAAAAATATTGTCATTGTTGACAATATTGACAGGTGCTTGATTTTATACACACAGCCATGAAATCTCCATAGACAAGCATTGGCAGTGGAATGGCCTTACTGAAGAGCTCAGTGACTTTCAACGTGGCACCGTCATAGGATGCCACCTTTTCAACAAGTCAGTTTGTCAAATTTCCACCCTGCTAGAGCTGCCCCGGTCAACTGTAACTTATGTAGTGTGAAGTGGAAAAGTCTAGGAGCAACAACGGCTCAGCCGTGAAGTGGTAGGCCACACAAGCTCACAAAATGGGACCTCCGAGTGCTGAAGTGCGTAGCTTGTAAAAATGTTCTTTCCTCGGTTGCAACACTCACTACCAAGTTCCAAACGTCCTCTGGAAGCAACGTCAGCACAAGAACGGTTTGTTGGGAGCTTCATGAAATGGGTTCTTATGGACGGGCAGCCGCACACAAGCTCAATATCACAATTTGCAATGCCAAAGCTTGACTGGAGTGGTGTAAAGCTCGCCGCCATTGGACTCTGGAGCAGAGCAAACGCATTCTCTAGAGTGATGAGTCAAGCTTCTCCCTCCGGCAGTCTGACAGAGGAATCTGAGTTTGGCGGATGCCAGGAGAACGCTACCTGCCCGAATACATGGTGCCAAGTGTAAAATTTGGTGGAGGAGGAATAATAGTCTGGGGCTGTTTTTGAAGTTTTTCTTGGCCCCTTAGTTCCAGTGAAAGGAAATCTTAACGCCACAGCATACAATGACATTCTAGACGATTATGTGGTTCCAACTTTGTGGCAACAGTTTGGGGAAGGCCCTTTCCTGTTTCAAAGCGAGGTCCATACAGAAATGGTTTGTAGAGATCAGTGTGGAAGAACTTACCTGGCCTATACAGAACCCTGACCTAAACCCCATCGAACACCTATGGGGGGAATTGAAATGCCGACTGCGAGCCAGGCCTGATCACCCAACATCAGTGCCCAACCTGACCTCACTAATGCTCTTGTGGCTGAATGGAAGCAAGTCCCCGCAGTAATGTTCCAACATCTAGTGGAAAGCCTATCCAGAAGAACAGAGGCTGTTATAGCAGCAAAGGGGGGACCGACTCCATATTAATGCCCATGATTTTGGAATGAGAAGTTAGGTGAGCTGGTGTCCACATAGTTTTGGTCATGTAGTATATATTAAGACACATTTCTGTTTTCTCAATGACATTACATTTTGCATTGAAAATATGGAAAGTTAGTTTGTTCTACCTGTGCGAGTCTGACCAGAGTCAGAGACCACAAGTCTACGATGACACACCAAATGTGTTTGATTGATAATTGTTGTCTTGTTCTAATGCCTCTTACGGGTAAAGTAATCCAAAAGAAACAGAAAGTAATCAGATTACGTTACCGAGTTTGGGCAATCCAAAAGTTACCTTACTGATTACAATTTTGGATAAGTAACTAGTAACTGTAACATTTAGAAAGTAATCTACCCAACCCTGACTCTCCTTGAGACAGTGACAGGTGTAGCTAACAACAACACCATCAGGACATCCAGGTGGCTACTTTCCATTCCCACCAGCCATCCCCCCCCCCACTCTCTCCATTCCTCCCTCCGCCCTCTGAGTAACAGAGCCCGATCCCAGACGCTCCTCCACCCTTCATAAAAAATTGCTGCATCACACCGCCAGTGTTCTAAATATAAACACGGGACAGGATGGGAGGCCCCCTACCTCCCTACTACCTGAGATGGACCACTAATGAGCTTAATCATTATGAAAGGGGCCCTCCGAGGGAGAGGGAGGCGAAAGGGGCATGTTGACTGTGGCTGTACCTGAAATGGCATCCTATTCCCTATGTAGTGCAATACTTTTGAACAGGGTTCTGGTCAAAAGTAGTGCACTATATAGGGAATAGGGTGCCATTTAGGACACCGCCTTTCCCCCCCTCACTAATCCTAGTTACTCTTTCTGCCTATCAAAGGACAGTGCAGTTATGTTACGTTATGTTGCTACCCCAGAAAGGGTAAGAGGGAGAGGGGGAAACAGAGTCTGGGGTGGCGGAGAGAGTGGTGGGGACAGCAACCGATGTGTCCAAGGTTACCGTAGGCCCGTTGTGTCTGGGAAGCAGAAACCTGATGACGTCACAGAGCTGTGATGGCTTCATTAGGACAGGGGGTTGAGAGAAGGAGGGCTTGGAGAGAGGGGTTATGGTCTGCTGTGTGCACACATTTTGTTGCGTTGACGTCCAGAGGTGATCCTGCTACTATGGCATGTTAATGGGTCTGCACAGCAGCACTGTTGCTAAGTAAGTAAGGACCCCATCGCATCCTTCAAAAACAGATTGCACTTCTCGTTCAAAGGATTTACCCTTGATATCGGCATAGACATATCAACACAGTCTTTACTTTTCACACCCACCCTATGCCTGAGAGGAGATAAAGGTGTAATCCCACCAAAGTAGTACGAATAACATTCTCATTTTGAGGCCTGTCTGAGTAAGCCTGTATCAGCCTCCATTTATCGTCATCCTCATAACCAACCAAATCACAGACAGACAGCTCAGACACCTGGCACTAACATTTAATGACTGGCCATGAAGGTGCCAAAACAAACATGATATACTGTGTTTCTGTCCCCACAGGGAGCATGGGAATAATAATCCTGGCTATTTGGTAAACACTGAAGGGATATGAGAGAACCTGGGTGTAAAATGAATCGGATAGCCAAAGATTGCTATGTCAAAAAGTAGAAATGTAAAAATGTGTTTTACACAGTTTGTTGGATTGAATGATTTATGACTTTTGTGTGTGTGTGTGTGTGTGTGTGTGTGTGTGTGTGTGTGTGTGTGTGTGTGTGTGTGTGTGTGTGTGTGTCACTGTGCGACAGCTGAAGATGCCAGACCATATCTGCTCCCCTCTTTAAAAGCTGTTTGCACTCCTCAGCTGTCTTTAGGGTACTGCTGGTCTCCATGGTGAAGATGCACCTTATTCCATAACCACTGTAAACATAGGCAGACTACACGGTACTACAGTGCACTCTCCTACCGCCATGTCATGGTGCCTTGCAAGTTACTTCTTACTAGAGAGGTGAGGCAAACATTTGCTGGAGGGTAAGAGACAGATAGAAACGATTGCAAACACTCATAATACAGTTGAGGGTGACCTAACCTAGCCTCTTAAATAAACACAGGTACACCATTAACCTACACAGTCTCCAGGGGTAGTTTACAACGTTGTCCGCTCTCACCCTCTCACGTCTTAGGAGAGGTTGAGATCCCCACACTCAGGCAATAACATCACACACACCACCACACCACAGACACACACACACACCACGCCTGCCCTGGCATCCAAGACAGTGAGCTGGAGAGTTTGACTTTCCACTCTTTAGCGTTGGTCTCACAAGTACCCCACATCACCTTCAAATCGAATCAAATGTATTTGTCACATACACATGGTTAGCAGGTGTTAATGCGAGTGTAGCGAAATGCTTGTGCTTCTAGTTCAGACAATGCAGTAATAATCAACAAGTAATCTAACCTAACAATTCCAAAACTACTACCTTATACACACAAGTGTAAAGGGATAAAGAATATGTACATAAAGATATATGAATGAGTGATGGTACAGAACGGCATAGGCAAGATGCAGTAGATGGTATCGGGTACAGTATATACATATGAGATGAGTAATGTAGGGTATGTAAACAAAGTGGCATAGTTTAAAGTGGCTTGTGATACATGTATTTCATAAAGATGCAGTAGATGATATAGAGTACAGTATATACATATACATATGAGATGAGTAATGTAGGGTATGTAAACATTATATTAAGTAGCATTGTTTAAAGTGGCTAGTGATATATTTAACATCAATTTCCATCAATTCCCATTATTAAAGTGGCTGGAGTTGAGTCAGTTTGTTGGCAGCAGCCACTCAATGTTAGTGGTGGCTGTTTAACAGTCTGATGGCCTTGAGATAGAAGCTGTTTTTCAGTCTCTCTGTCCCTGCTTTGATGCACCTGTACTGACCTCGCCTTCTGGATGATAACGGGGTGAACAGGCAGTAGCTCGGGTGGTTGTTGTCCTTGATGATCTTTATGGTCTTCCTGTGACATTGGGTGGTGTAGGTGTCCTGGAGGGCAGGTAGTTTGCCCCCGGTGATGCGTTGTGCAGACCTCACTACCCTCTGGAGAGCCTTACGGTTGTGGGCGGAGCAGTTGCCGTACCAGGCGGTGATACAGCCCGACAGGATGCTCTCGATTGTGCATCTGTAGAAGTTTGTGAGTGCTTTTGGTGACTTCTTCAGCCTCCTGAGGTTGAAGAGGCACTGCTGCGCCTTCTTCACGACGCTGTCTGTGTGGGTGGACCAATTTATTTTGTCCGTGATATGTACGCCGAGGAACTTAAAACTTACAACCCTCTCCACTACTGTCCCATCAATGTGGATAGGGGGGTGCTCCCTCTGCTGTTTCCTGAAGTCCACAATCATCTCCTTTGTTTTGCTGACGTTGAGTGTGAGGTTATTTTCCTGACACCACACTCCGAGGGCCCTCACCTCCTCCCTGTAGGCCGTCTCGTCGTTGTTGGTAATCAAGCCTACCACTGTAGTGTCGTCTGCAAACTTGATGATTGAGTTGGAGGCGTGCATGGCAACGCAATCGTGGGTGAACAGGGAGTACAGGAGAGGGCTCAGAACGCACCCTTGTGGGGCCCCAGTGTTGAGGATCAGCGGGGTGGAGATGTTGTTACCTACCCTCACCACCTGGGAGCGGCCCGTCAGGAAGTCCAGTACCCAGTTGCACAGGGCGGGGTCGAGACCCAGGGTCTCGAGCTTGATGACGAGCTTGGAGGGTACTTTGGTGTTAAATGCTGAGCTGTAGTCGATGAACAGCATTCTCACATAGGTATTCCTCTTGTCCAGATGGGTTAGGGCAGTGTGCAGTGTGCAGTGTGGTTGAGATTGCATCGTCTGTGGACCTATTTGGGCGGTAAGCAAATTGGAGTGGGTCTAGGGTGTCAGGTAGGGTGGAGGTGATATGGTCCTTGACTAGTCTCTCAAAGCACTTCATGATGACGGAAGTGAGTGCTACGGGGCGGTAGTCGTTTAGCTCAGTTACCTTAGCTTTCTGCAGTGAAGAAGAGTCGGCAGGTTTTGGTTGCGGGCCGTGTCAGTGGCACTGTATTGTCTTCAAAGCGGGCAAAAAAGTTATTTAGTCTGCCTGGGAGCAAGACATCCTGGTCCGAGACGGGGCTGGTTTTCTTTTTGTAATCCGTGATTGACTGTAGACCCTGCCACATACCTCTTGTGTCTGAGTAGTTGAATTGCGACTCTACTTTGTCTCTATACTGACGCTTCGCTTGTTTGATTGCCTTGCGGAGGGAATAGCTACACTGTTTGTATTCGGTCATGTTTCCCGTCACCTTTCCCTGGTTAAAAGCAGTGGTTCGCGCTTTCAGTTTCATGCGAATGCTGCCATCAATCCACGGTTTCTGGTTTGGGAATGTTTTAATCGTTGCTATGGGAACGACATTGTCAATTCACTTTCTAATGTAAACAGCGAGGTATAAGGAGAGCTCCGTCAGGACTAGGAATGTGCCATACATTAAGAAAATGACTCCTCTCCTTCAAAAACACATTTACAGGGTCATCCCAGCCTGGCCTGTCAAATGGACCTTGTTAGATTCCACAATGACAGTCTGGGAGGGAGAACCATGAGGAATTAGGACATTACATAAGATTAAGAGGTTGTGATGTTGACACACACACACACACACACACGCACGCAAGAGCAGATGTTGCTGCCTGGTGGGAATGAGCCTGGATGGTATCCATCACCATCATTACTGGCACCTCCATTCCTTGTTACATATTTCTGCAGCAGCAGCCTGGTGTTGCTGGTTGGCGATCCTCTCCTCCGCTGATCAGGCAGACACTGATGGGTCATCACTTAATTCCTCTCCCGCCCTGCCTCTCCTTCCATTCCCTCCACTCAATAAAGCCTCTCCCTTCTGCTCCCTCTTTTCCCCCATAGTCTACCTCCCTCGTTCCCTCTCTCATTTTCTCCATTTTCTCCACTCATCAATCTCAGCTGAGCCCCAGACGACGCAGCCTCCCCCCGCTTCTCCCCTGGAGGGCGACCGCTGGACTTCATGTCCATGTATTCACCTCCAAAAGAATGAAAACCACTATATATTATGGCAAGACAACATAAGATTTTGGATGCAAGGCTCTCCAAGATTTCATTTCCCAAAGAGTTTCGGTAACATAACATGAAATCCTCTTCCTGATATGCTGCCAGTGTGCCTCGTCTCCGCGACAACGTCCCTAATGTGGGATTTACTACCATCAAGAATAGAGAAGGAAACAAAGGATGAATTGCGATTGGCCATAATCATCTCTGAGTGGTTTACAGCCTGGGAAAGGCTCTCTGTTAACACTATTGTAACGAGAAGTTTAAACTCCTATAGCTGCATCCCAAATGGTACCGTACTTCCTATAAAATGCACTACTTTTGAGCAGGGCCCATAGGGCTCTGTTAAAAAAACAGCGCACTTTGTAGGTAATAGGGTGCCATTTGGGACGCAGACTCCACGACTTATACTGGAGGCAGTAAATATGCATTTGTGTGGGAAGAACGAGGGTCTGCGCTTTTACTGTATCCTAAAGGCACAATCACTAGTACATATCTGGGGTGGCCAAACGGCAGCCCTACCACGTAGTTTGCAATAAATCTGAACAATGGAGCAAAATAACCTTATAATTTGGGATATGGTGGGGTAAGACAGTTGTACCAAGCTCATGAGGTAGGTAGCCTAGTGGTTAGAGCATTGGACTAGTAATCGAAAGGTTGCAAGATCAAATCCCTGAGCTGACCAGGTGAAAATCTGTTGTTCTGCCCCTGAACAAGGCAGTTAACCCACTGTTCCTAGGCTGTCATTAAGAATTTGTTCTTAACTGACTTGCCTAAAGATAAAATGAGGCATTTGTGTTGTATTCTTCAATAATCAATGGGTGTTCTGTATATCATTAATTAAAATGTCCACTGAACTGCTGAAAATATTGCAGATTGCTCCTTTAATGGTTTCTGTGACATTACCTTCACTAAGATAAAGTGGGGAGATTGGGTGGTCTTATAGCCTCGTGTAGTTGAAATTGATTTACCCCCCTGTTGAACCTAGACCGTTAATCATGGTGGTGAATACATCCTGCGGAAATGTGTGAGTACCATAGGTCTTGAAAGAAAGCAGAGACAGGAAAACACAAACACTGAGCTCCAAAACAACCAACATGACACCCACTCACACCCACCACCGCCTACACAGGAGTCATGGAGAAACGTGATACAACCACCACCTCCAGACTCAGCAAGGAAAATGAGGGGAGGGAAAAGCTTGCAGAGCCAACTTTTATCCTCACTCAGTCACTGTTGAACTTGTTTACCAGGCCAATGCCTTTGACTAGTGCTCTTTAAAAGCACACGGAACATTGACAAAAACAATTAGCTGTCAAAGAACCACTGTGGAGAATCCTTCCTCATCACAAACTAGTACCATTCCTACGTGGGACAGGAGTAAATGGATAGGTGGGTGTTTTCCTGTCTTTCACCAACACGATTTCTTGTTTGTTTTGGAGCTCATTGCTGCACTCTCCATACGCACCAGTGGAGCTTGCTCAGCAGGGGGTCTCCACCTTTCCCAGGCTAAATTCACTTGGCTGCACTGCTACAGCAGTAAACATCCTCATCTCATTCAAAGAAGACCAACAGATAGAAATCGGTGTATTGTTCAAGTCAAAGCCATCCTTATAACTGCAGTGAGAGGAGGGGATGAATGAGAATGAATGAATGGGAATATCTATACCCAAGTGCAGTTGATTATTCAATAGATAATAATAATAATAATAATAATATAGATCTGAGTACTACATTTCGAGAGACTGCACACAAAACTTAACGGATAAACTTCAAAATGTATCTCACATTGCCCTGCCTGTTCTGAAGCTTATGAAATCCTTCACCTCATAGCCCTCTATCTTTGCATCGCAGTTCGATTTCCACAAATTACTGCTAGAATCATAATTAGCTTAGAGCCTATAATGAGCCGTACCAAATCAAAATGCTCTAATTCAGAATTCTGGTATCATCTATATTTGCAGCATAGGTCCAACGGTTCCAGTAAATGAGAGTGAGCGATGTCATTCACCCAGGCCCAAGGGTATTAGCTTTGGGCACTGTGCCCCTGGATGACCAGCCACAGGTGTCCCTGTGGGGCCAGACCATAGACATACATATTCATACATCATCAGGCCAGACAGACACCTGCGCTGACTCAGCCGCCTGGGACTCTGGCCTGCTTTCCTGGCAGTCCCTGACCACTGTGTTGACTTGGTCTGGCTCACTCTCATCAGCATTCCGTAAACTCAGTGCACCATCCATGCATGTGAAGTACCGCTCCCTTCCTCCCAGTAAGAACATCCAGGGAATGCAGACAAGCCACCTCATCTGGGTTTGTGGCAGGTGGGAGCCACAGGGCACACACACAGCATGCGTATTAGTTAGCAAATGTGCCCTGATGTGTGGTCAATGGTCATTAGGAAATAGGCATTGACACATGGTTTGGACCATGTTTGTGTTGGGGGAAATGAAAAATAGAACCCGAATTTCGATATTAATCCAAACATATGGGAGTTTTGACACTGCCTGTAATGCTAGTACATGTCTCACCTGTTTTGACCATTGCCACAGGCTCCTCCCCTGAAATGCTACCTGTCTGCTTACACAGAAATAGGACGTGAGAACTGTTGAGTCGGGTCTGACTAGAGGGAGTACAGCTACGACCGGAAATTACGTTTTCATAGCAGGTTAAGAGAATTTATGCAGCAGGTTAATTAAGATAATTAACGTGGCAGGTTAGGAGACTTACTGTAGGTTACGGTTAGGAAACGGGTTAGGCGTAGGGTTAGTTAAAATGCCTCCGATCTTAGCTGTACTCCCTCCAGTCACAACCCACTAGGCACACCACGTCATTTCAGGGTGGAAATGTGGGTAATATTTGTTTGAGAGGTTGATCAATAAGATTTCAACCTTTATTCACTCAGTCATAAAGACAGCCAGAAGGTTAGTTGAATTCCCAATGTGTTATCATTATGCTTTCAACCATCTAAAAGCACAACTAAATTCCATTGGAAAATCAATGTCTGATTTTTGGTTTAGTTGTCATTTATGTGTGTTATCGCTGTGCTTTCAACCATTTAAAAGCACAACAAAGTTCAAATGGCGAATACCATCTCAGATCATTTGTATTTATACAACAACTTAATGTGTCATTACTGTGCTTCATCTAAAAGCACAACCAAATGACCTGGATTGCAGTTGAGATTACATTAAAAATGCATAGTGCAAGTAATCAATGCTGTTTGATATTCTGCACAGATTATTATAGCACTTGTGAAGATCTCCACAGACCTGCGACCTCTGCATGCCATCTTAAAACATGCACACTTTCTATGATTACATAAGACATTTCTTTGTTACTGTAGGCTAACCTCAAAATGTCACCATTGACGTGTTACTCATTTTAAGGTTGAATAAATGTTGTTATTAGTTTGTAAGAGCCTTGACTTTCGTCTTTTTACTCTATAACAAAAGTAATACTGAATTGTGTTTGGTTGACAACACAACCAAATATAAAAAATGAAGGATATCTAATGCTTGGATAGTTTCATCTGAGCCACTGGCTTAATTCTATTCTTTAAACTTTATTTTGGGTTTAGTTGGAGAACCTATCATTAGTTAACTTGTCCACAAGTTAATAGGCTATTTACTGTTTTGCAAAAGTGATGTTGAATTGTGTTTGGTTGTCACTGACTTA
The DNA here is from genome assembly GCF_023373465.1 of Oncorhynchus keta. NCBI lineage: Eukaryota > Metazoa > Chordata > Actinopteri > Salmoniformes > Salmonidae > Oncorhynchus > Oncorhynchus keta. Next base: position 2,832,423 of record NC_068452.1, on the reverse strand, counting down.
ACCCGGCTTTAATTCTAGTTTCTCTATAAATTAATAATTGATATGTTGGTTTCGTAACTCCATCTCAACCAAGAACAAAAGTTAAAGAATAGGACTAAATCAAACTATACTATATAAGTGCATTTAAAGTTTGATTCGATTATATTTAGTCCTATTCTTTAACTTGTATTTTTGGTTGAGATGGAGACGTGAATACAACATATAAATGATGAATTAGTAGACAAACTGTAATTAAAGCCAGACTAAGTTAGTGGCACAGATGGAACTACCCAATCAGAAGACACATCTCCATCAAATGTTGATATTTGGTTGCGTTGCCAACCACACCATTCAATATCCAGTTTGTCTATAAATTAATAATTGATATGTTTTATTCACGTCTCCAGCTCAACCAAAAATGTAAGTTAAAGAATAAGACAAAATCTAATCTAACTTTAAATGCACTTCAAATAAAGTTTGATTTAATCCTATTCTTTAACTTTGATTTTTGGTTGAGATAGAGGTGAATCCAACATATTTATGATAACTTGAAGATTACATTTGAAATCAACCAAATCTATATATTATCTATTTTTAGTTGAACCCTGGGTTGCATTGAAACAATAGCTGTTGATAACTTTGCAAATGCTATATAGGCCTAAATAGTATCATTGAAGATGCAGTCAGTATGTATGGTTACATATCATTTACTTTGATAAACCTACCCTTTGGAATGACTTTGATAGCAACAGCGAATAAATGTAGTTATTAGGAGATCTCTCAATAATCATTCCCACAATAGTAGTCAGTGACAAATATCAAAGCTTGGCCTGGTTAAATCCCTGGATGGGAGACCAAATGAATGGCTGTAGATAAATCAACTCGCCAGCCTATTGTATTTAGCTGATTGTGGATATAACATTGAAGATCTGACATTGTTACAAATTCAACATATTTTAGCACATGTTGAAAATTGGTTACAATGATAGTGTAACGGATGTGAAACGCTAGCTTAGTTAGCGGTGGTGCGCGCTAAATAGCTTTTCAATCGGTGACGTCACTTGCTCTGAGACCTTGAAATAGTGGTTCCCCTTGCACTGCAAGGGCTGCGGCTGTTGTGGAGCGATGGGTAACGATGCTTCGTGGGTGACTGTTGTTGATGTGTACAGAGGGTCCCTGGTTTGCGCCCGGGTATGGGCGAGGGGACGGTAAAAAGTTATACTGATTGATGCTGTTGACCCGGATCACTGGCTGCTGCGGAAAAGGAGGAGGCCAAAAGGGGGGTGAGTGTAACGGATGTAAAACGCTAGTTTAGTTAGCGGTGGTGCTCGCTAAATAGCGTTTCAATCGGTGACGTCACTTGCCCCGCAGCTTTTGTGGAGCGGTGCGGTGGGTGACTGTTGTTGATATGTGCAGAGGGTCCCTGGTTCGCGCCCGGGTATGGTGCGAGGGGACTGTTTAAAGTTACAATGACATAATCCTGTGGTTGAAATTTCACCCCAATTTCACCCTCAAAACAACATTGATGACTTTTTTCAAATCCAATGTATTTTCTACGTAGATTCCACGTCACAATACGTTGACAAATTAGGTTGAAGAAACGTTGATTCAACCAGCTTGTGCCCAGTGGAAACCTGTTGAGTCTGACATGTTGATATAGCCGCCCACACATGGGCCTACTGTTATTACTATGACAAACCCTCGTGTAAAAGGAACGATGTGTTCTCTTTAGTTAAATATTATTAATTCGCAAATGCCAATCCTATTAGAATTAAATGCTGCGCAGGAAACTGTAGCGGTGAGCACGCGATTGCTCCGAGCTTTGAACATTTCTCGTGATCGGTCGCACTGAAGCAATAAATACGTCTAGAACTTAGGTGAACATGAGCGGGAACTGTTATGGAAAATAACCAATTATACCTCAAACATGAGCTGCGTTTGAAGTGTTTCTACACAAGCGACTCACCTTGAATTCCACGGACAGTTGAGGTGTATATTCAAGGGTCCAAAGCGCCCGCACCAAGGATGCCAACTGTGTGGTCACCTCACCCCTGGCAAGTTGCGCGTCCTCGTTTTTTACAATTCCGTTTACTCTCCCCTGACACAAATCAGACTTGTATTGTTCCAAACCAAGGTACTCGGCCAGCAGGTCCGTATTACTGAGGCACTGAACCACCGCATTCATGAAACAAGTGTTTCCATGATTCTTCAACCCAAGGACTCCAGGAGTTTTGTCGCCATAGCACCACGACAGCCTGTCTTTTATAGATCCATGAGAAGACAAAGTTGAAGCGCTCTTCTTCACCTTAATCTCCCTCGAGACCCGAAGTTCATCTTTATTAAAATTCCCTGAGTTGGCACTCAACGTGCACGCGGCGCTGTCTCTGAACCCGCCATCATCATCCTCGCCGTCAGGTGGCTCGACGTCGCCAAAGTGTGCCAAAGTTCCCAAAGTTTTCAGTATCCTGCTCATAAAATTCCCAACGGACTTCAACGATTTCCTCCTGAAAAGCTTCCCGGCTTTGTATTTCTTCTCTTTGCGTTTTGTAGATTTGGTTTTCATTGACTGTTTCCTCGTCTTACTCTCCTTGTGGTTATCCATGGTGGTTGGTTATTTACCAGGTAACAAGAAATGAAAACGAAACAACTACTGAAGCAATAGACTCCCTGTCAGACCTTACACCTCCTCCTCTCGAAACCACTCCGGTCTCCGCTAATAGACAATACGGTGGTTTAGGCACATGACTAAACAATGTCCCTCAGACATTCCGGTAATTACCGCCAGGTCTCGGCGCGCCCTTGTCATACTGTTTCGCTGGTAAAATGGTGAAGCAGCAGGCACCTGTAACCAGTAACCACTATGTAGGTGAGTTGTCTTCAACTCCATGATCCTCGGCTCAATACTTCCCCGTCGTTGACACGGTGCTCGAGCACAAACAGCTGGCGGTCTTTATCTCTCTCTCCCTCCTGCAGCGCTCGGAATGGTTTTCTGTTTGGTGGATAGTGCGCGTTATTCCCGCCCTCCTACAATTTTACCCTATATCAAATCAAATCACATTTTATTGGTCACATACAAGTGTTTAGCAGATGTTATTGCGGGCGTAGCGAAATGCGTGTGCTTCTAGTTCCGACAGTGCGGGAATATCTAACAAGTAATATCTAAGAATTTAACAACATATACCCAATACACACAAATCTAAGTAAAGGGATGGAATTAAGAATATATAAATATATGGACAAGCTATGTCAGAGCGGCATAGACTAAGACACAGTAGATAAGTGTAGAATGCAGTATATACACACGAGATGAGTAATGCAAGATATGTCAACATTATTAAAGTCACTAGTGTTCCATTTATTAAAGTGTTCCACATTGAAGATGGCGCACCTAGTGACAGGACTCTGAAACGGATGGATAGTTGGCTTAATGACAACTTGAACAAGCTTGCTGACACTCATTTAGTAACAGGCGTATAAGCAAGCTTCCCTTATAATTAGATGCACGATAAGGACTATTGTGTATTGTTTAATCAAAACTATTGCAAGCGTTCTGGAGGCCTATATAAGCAAAATACTGAACCTATTTTGTATCAGAGCAATTCAAGGTCTACACTGTACAGTACCCTTTTTTTCCCTTTTTTTCTATCATCTATATTGGCATGATGTGAGTAGGCTACGGTGTATGTCCTCTGTTACAAGATGGTCCCAACGGAAAATAAGGATATTTTTGAGGTGTGTAGGAGCCCCCTACTGTTTTAGGCTGAGATGGTTCTGCACCCTGGTGATGGCACACTAATAGACTGCACCTGCACTATCCTATCCTCTGATGGAATGCCTCATCTAATAATGCACTGTTGGAGATTTTACTGCACTGTTAGGAGATATTTATGCACTGTTAGGAGATATTACTGCACTGTTAGGAGATATTTATGCACTGTTAGGAGATATTACTGCACTGTTGGAGATATTACTGCACTGTTGGAGATATTACTGCACTGTTTGAGCTAAAAACATAAGCATTTTTCTTCATCTGCGATAACGTCTGCAAATCTGTGTACACGGACAATCAACTTTGATTTGATTATTCATCACGACTATCAAACAAATGTCCTAAAAATAGTTTTGTCAGGCTGGCACATCCCCCTGCCTCACTGCGATCTGGAGACACACGCGTGGATGAATCAAATGACGGGAAAGACACACAGAGAATAAATGGTTTTAATGCTACTTGGTAGTGCATGTTTTGTAACGCAATGCGCAATAAACTGCTAATATTCTCAATCAATTTCGGTTTTAATTTCACAGCTCGCCAAGACCATAGATTGGATTTAGTGAGCCAGATGTGCTGATTTACTCAAGCAGATGTATAATATTCATATTTCACTTCCAATATTTGTATAATCTCATGTATTATTGCAGTGTAAACGGAAACCTTGTATTTCTGAGGAGTCTGCACTCTGCAGCCCCCAGTTCCAAACTTCTGCGATGAGTCAGAAACTCAAACTCTTACCCTATAGGGCTATACATTACTCTTATCTCATAGCATGGCCTCCGGAGTATTCAGTGTGTGTGCGTGCGTGCATGGGCAGTTGGATGGGATGCCCTATTTTACAGTGCTAGGGGTGTAGGTTATGTTTTGTTGACTTGGTCCGTCGATAGCGCACTGCAGGTTTGCTCTCTTTTTTGTGGGTAGCGGACTAGTGGGGTAGCTATTAATTATTGAGTTTAGAGATTCTGAGCAATCGAGAGGGGAATGAGTTTGAGAAGATGGAAGCATTCCAAGAGGCTCGCTGGCCACACACACACACACACACACACACACACACACACACGCACACGCACGCACGCACGCACGCACGCACGCACGCACGCACACACACACACACACACACACACACACACACACACACACACACACACACACACACACACACACACACACACACACACACACACACACACACAAATAAACACACACACACCCGAGTGCGCGCACGCACACTTCTTTACCGAAGTCTCTGGGGAATGTCTAGTGATAGATTAGCTGACAGCAGCCTTGTGCTAAAGTGCCTGTGAATCTGGGCCTCGTTGGCTCTCTTTCTCTTCTTTACCACACGACACACATATAAGACAGGCATATCTGTGTGAAATATGCATTTAATGTACTGTGTAGCCTGCCTTTTTACATTCACTGTGTATTAATGGGAAAAGGGGGATGACACAATCACTTCTGTTCTTCCCTTAGAAGATCAGAAAGAATGCTATTCAAGGCTATAATGAGCAGATGAGTATCTTTATAATGTTCTGTGACTACAATATCCAACTTTGTATTGATGAGGTTAAGAGTCCCTACATCAATTTATTAGGTTAATTCCATGCATATTAGAACATGTGTGTCTGCCAAGTTTGTTGATACAGTACATTATTAGAATATGGCGAATACCACACTACAACTATGCAATTACCTTCAACAAGCAAAATGTAGCTAGTAATGCATACTTCAGTCAATATCGCACAAATAAAAATTATATCCATTTATTTTCATGAATGAATGAAACATTTGCTCTATGATAGCACTAAGGGGATGTTCATGAGTTAAGGGCATGTTCAGTGTTCATGAGTTCTTCAGAGTTGTTTGGTGTGGGGACAGGTGTGTATTGGGACTGGGCAGGGTCAAGTTCAAAAGTAAAACGTTTGTAGGGTGTGTGGGTCAAAGGCCATAGGGTCATGTTTTTTTTTGACTCTCTGTTCTCCTGGCCTCCGGAAGGCGCTCTAGGGAGAGGAGGGGTGGGGGTACCTCCACCGGAGCACGGCCCCATCGACACTGGCGCTCACCATGCTCCTGTTATTGGTGGAGATCTTGTCGCTGGTGATGCTGCTGTGGCCGACGCCTACGTGGGTCAACTCGCCCTCTGAGTAGTCCCACACTTTCACCAACTTCTCGTCTCCACCTGAAGTGGGCAAGCAAAGACACATATACCTTGTTTATTTCTACGGAAAAGCCTTTGAACATTCAACCAAGTGCTCTTCACGATAGTCCCAAGCTATTGAGAGTCGATACAGGGATATTTAATGGGCAGACCATGTGCTGTGTCGTGTCTTTGGTTGTGTCGGATTAAGTGATATGACATGCTATTCTATAAAATAATTTCTCCGTAATTAATATTACCTGATTGAGCTAATCATGTAAATGTAATTAACTAGAGAGTCAGGGCACCATGAAAGAATATTTATAGAGCTGTCTTCTGAATAAAGTCTTAAAGACCTAGTAATATTTTACATCAATAGCAGTCAATATTAATCATCACATTAATTCACTCTCATCTGAAAGTTGTAAATTCTTGTTTAACTTCAAGAATCCTGGCTAACAAGTTGAATCAGCAATGCAAAATTGTGTTTAATTATTTATTAACTAAATACCTAACTAATCACACAGAATTACACATACACATAATTAATCATAACTTGATTACAAATTACGTCATAAAGGAAAACGTCCCTAGCGGGCGGAACAGATATGACAGCTTGTTACACAAAAGAAAAGGGTCCGGGTTTGAGTGAAAGAGCGGGAAGACTGAGGAACAAAGGGCGAAGCTGTGCTATCATAAATACAGTATCTTATGCATTCTAAATTACCGCCCATTTGGAAAAGGAAAATGCAATAAATATATACTCTGAGCTGCGCTTCGGTAGGTTGGTGGTAGATGGAAGACCGTGTTGCCCAACCGAGTCCTTTGTCCTTTGAAGAATGTCTCTGCTGGTAAACTGGATACGTTGTAGTAACATCGTTGTGTGGTAGACGGGATACTCTGTCTGTTCCTTCCTAACCCGCGTTTGTAGCTGCTGTTGCTAACTCAACGGCTAGGAGATATCACTTCTGTAGTGAATAAGAGTTCAAAGTTCATACCATTCGCAACCAAAGCTCACGCTGATGTTGGCTTCGTTCTGTAGTTATTATATGAACCATTCTGACATCGGACCGTCGTCCTCACATCCTCGGAACAGGAGGTTATATTGTCATCAAGGCTTTATATAGGAAGGGAGAGGAGGGTGTGTTTGAAAAGTTTTATAGCCCATGTCCCTTCACAGGGGCGGGCCACTGATTGAGCAGAGCCCTACCTTATGAAAACCCAAATCTCACATTTTAGAAGCTAAAATCACATTTCATCCCATCACAAATAATTTCATATTCAAACATTTAAATTGAACCACAATTCCATGTGAATCCGATAACTTTGATGTGTAGACTTTCCACTGTAGAGTTTATGTCATCTTATCATCGATGAGAATGGCTCAGATGACAAAATAACTGACATCATATTCATTAAGTACCACCGCATATGTTCAATTGGTCGGATTACCAGAATATAGTTAATTTCCCCCCACCTTCTGATGTCCCCAGAATCTCTATGTTAACCAAGGGGTTTGCAAATGTAACATCAGTCGCATAGAGAGAGGAAAAAGGGGGAAAGAGGTATTTATGACTGTCATAAACCTAACCCCCAGGCCAACGTCATGACAGTAGTCAACAGTAGACTAGTCCTAGATCTGTTGGGAGCTGTGCCAACTCCTATGTCTATGTCACGTCAAACAGTCGGCGAGATCACAAATCAACTCATGCTCTACCTCTTCAGTACAGAGACAAAGTAGAATCTCAATTCAACGGCTCAGACACAAGAGGCATGTGGCAGGGTCTACAGTCAATCACAGACTACAAGAAGAAAACCAGCCCAGTCACGGACCAGGATGTCTTGCTCCCAGGCAGACTAAATAACGCTTTGAGGACAATACAGTGCCACTGACACGGCCTGCAACGAAAACATGCGGACTCTCCTTCACTGCAGCCGAGGTGAGTAAGACATTTAAACGTGTTAACCCTCGCAAAGCTGCAAGCCCAGACGGCATCCCCAGCCGCGCCCTCAGAGCATGCGCAGACCAGCTGGCCGGTGTGTTTACGGACATATTCAATCAATCCCATACAAGTCTGCTGTTCCCATATGCTTCAAGAGGGCCACCATTGTTCCTGTTCCCAAGAAAGCTAAGGTAACTGAGCTAAACGACTACCGCCCCGTAGCACTCACTTCCGTCATCATGAAGTGCTTTGAGAGACTAGTCAAGGACCATATCACCTCCACCCTACCTGACACCCTAGACCCACTCCAATTTGCTTACCGCCCAAATAGGTCCACAGACGATGCAATCTCAACCACACTGCACACTGCCCTAACCCATCTGGACAAGAGGAATACCTATGTAAGAATGCTGTTCATCGACTACAGCTCGGCATTCAACACCATAGTGCCCTCCAAGCTCGTCATCAAGCTCGAGACCCTGGGTCTTGACCCCGCCCTTTGCAACTGGGTACTGGACTTCCTGACGGGCCGCCCCCAGGTGGTGAGGGTAGGCAACAACATCTCCACCCCGCTGATCCTCAACACTGGGGCCCCACAAGGGTGCGTTCTGAGCCCTCTCCTGTACTCCCTGTTCACCCACGACTGCGTGGCCACGCACGCCTCCAACTCAATCATCAAGTTTGCGGACGACACAACAGTGGTAGGCTTGATTACCAACAACGACGAGACGGCCTACAGGGAGGAGGTGAGGGCCCTCGGAGTGTGGTGTCAGGAAAATAACCTCACACTCAATGTCAACAAAACTAAGGAGATGATTGTGGACTTCAGGAAACAGCAGAGGGAACACCCCCCTATCCACATCGATGGAACAGTAGTGGAGAGGGTAGCAAGTTTTAAGTTCCTCGGCATACACATCACAGACAAACTGAATTGGTCCACTCACACAGACAGCATCGTGAAGAAGGCGCAGCAGCGCCTCTTCAACCTCAGGAGGCTGAAGAAATTCGGCTTGTCACCAAAAGCACTCACAAACGTCTACAGATGCACAATCGAGAGCATCCTGGCGGGCTGTATCACCGCCTGGTACGGCAACTGCTCCGCCCACAACCGTAAGGCTCTCCAGAGGGTAGTGAGGTCTGCACAACGCATCACCGGGGGCAAACTACCTGCCCTCCAGGACACCTACACCACCCGATGTTACAGGAAGGCCATAAAGATCATCAAGGACAACAACCACCCGAGCCACTGCCTGTTCACCCCGCTATCATCCAGAAGGCGAGGTCAGTACAGGTGCATCAAAGCTGGGACCGAGAGACTGAAAAACAGCTTCTATCTCAAGGCCATCCGACTGTTAAACAGCCACCACTAACATTGAGTGGCTGCTGCCAACACACTGACACTGACTCAACTCCAACCACTTTAATAATGGGAATTGATGGGAAATTATGTAAAATATATCACTAGCCACTGTAAACAATGCTACCTAATATAATGTTACATACCCTACATTATCCATCTCATATGCATACGTATATACTGCACTCTATATCATTACTGCATCCTTATGTAATACATGTATCACTAGCCACTTTAACTATGCCACTTTGTTTACATACTCATCTCATATGTATATACTGTACTCGATACCATCTACTGTATCTTGCCTACTGCTGCTCTATACCATCACTCATTCATATATCTTTATGTACATATTCTTTATCCCCTTACACTGTGTATAAGACAGTAGTTTTGGAATTGTTAGTTAGATTACTTGTTGATTATTACTGCATTGTCGGAACTAGAAGCACAAGCATTTCGCTACACTCGCATTAACATCTGCTAACCATGTGTATGTGACAAATAACATTGGATTTGATTTGATTTGAACTCAGCCAACAAAACCAATGTAAAGGGTTCTGTACCAGTGACAAGGTGCTGCCCGTCCTGTGAGATGTGTATGCCATTGATGGCTCCTGAAAGGGAGCCCTCCAGTTCTCTGATGGCTGAGCCGTCATACACCTCCCAGTAACCAATCTGGGAAAGAAGAAGGCCATTCAGCTATATGGAACATGAATGAGAGAGCTTGTACATATAAAACTTGTCAGATTAGTTTATTTGACATATTCTATGTTATATTACAATAAATTCTGAAAATGACCATGCATCACAGTTTTATATTAAGTATGAATGCCACTCCTTGTATGTCTTCTGTTCGTTCATAGTATAGTAATTCTGCCTCACTGAATTATCTATCTTCATTATTCCACTATATGTAAATGAGGCCGGAGAAATCCTATCAAGTTTTTGTGCGCCCGCCACCGTTAAAACAACATGTTTGTGACTCTAAATGAGAGTTAATCGTCCCGAGGGTTTGCAGCTGTCAAAGACGTGCGTCTCTCAAAGGCTCAATTGTTATTTGAAGTTTATTTATAGCCGCACAGTAACGCCACAATCTCCCCACACACGCAAGCGAGGTCCTTTCTTGTTATTTTTATGACAAAGCTAATTACAATTACAAACTAACTGACGCAAAACGAGAGGACAGACGAATTTCATCATTAAAATGCAGCATGTGAGGTATCAAGGAAGAGGAAACTGGCAGCTTAACTGTCTGGCAGCACATAACTAAACCATTTGTGATTTTAAGTATTGGAACTGGCCAAACTGATTGTACCTGGAAATGAATGATTTCTTTATACGCACAATGGGCTTTATTAACTGAAAATCTAAATCATCAACGAGTCAATGTTTAGGCTATAGAGTGACTATTACAATAACCAACAATCTCCTCACACAGAAGTGAGAAAATGTCTAGAATATCTGAATAAACCAGTTCAGAGGATTCATCAGAAAGGTCTCGGCCAATCAGAAAAAAGCTCCAGTCGTATGCAATGAAACAAGTAATGTTACATGGGAGAGAGCTCAGAATCGCATTTATGAGAATAGCTTCTCGTACTGGATTTCATCTCTTAGTAAAACCACAAACATAATGCATTATGGACTGAGGAAATGTAATCTCACAAAGACATATCAAATACAGTTTGTAATAATGGGATTGGAGAGAAACAAATGGCAAAAAAACAACAAGATATTTATAGTTTTAAGAATGAAAAACAGGGCTTAAAGCAAAGAGGCAGCCTAAGAGAGACATTTCTGTGGGATGGTAAAAAAAATACTTTTGTACCTCAATATAATTCAAATTCAATGGAAAAGCTTACTGACTGGAAAACACATTTGTAAGACATTATTGAGAAATACACAACAGTCAGGACTATTCTTCAGTATAATTCAATAAAATGGAAAGGCTCAAGGTTCTTTACATGCATCATTCCTCGTGAAAACATATGGTCAACATAATGACCGACAACCATAATTTATGCATAAATTATATTTTTTTCAATATGATTGAAATTAAATGGAGAAATCCAAAGTTCTTTGCATGCATTCATTCACTTTATGAAATAATATTTTTGGTCAGCATAGTGAAAGAAAGAAAAAACCCTCAATACAAGCAGCAACTAGCTTACATGATTTTAATCTTAATCAAATTACTGGCTATATATATAGCTATCATATGGCTATATGGCTATCATATGAGGTGAGATATGACACAGCCAGAAAAGTGAGAGGGAGGAGAGTTAGCCAAGTAGCGGACACAACGCTCCCTCTCTCTCCAGTATAGTTTGTGTTGTGTCATAGGGAATGGATTCAAATCCAGTTTGATTCTCTAGTCACGACCTCTCTCCCCTCTCCTGGTGTCATGGAGTGCTTATTAGAGAGCAGCACCTGTGTGAGAGTGGCCGAGTCACCCTCACCCATCTGTGTTCCCTCCCTTCTCCTGTGGAACCTGGCTCCTATCCGAGGAGAGTTAGGTTGAAGCATTAGGTTGCTGAGATAAGGACACACTGAATTGATTGGCTTGAATTGTGAGGATGACCACACAATGTATTTTCATAATGAGCCAAATCTATTGGTTTTCTATCCAAAGTTGCAAAGGAAATATATTTAATAAACACAAGAGAACGGCAAAATAGACAAAAGAGTGTGGCGGTATAGCAGGAACAGCGGCATCTAGTGGTCAAAATATGTGACTTTCACACTTCTTTATCGTAAATAATGCAAGTGACTTCAATGATTCATTCCTCTGAACAGTTGGGAAAAAACATCACCAGATTGGTCGGATGTTGGGTCGGATGTTGGGTATTATATTTATTGAATATTATCTGAATCCTATCAATTAAAATGGCCAATTTGGATGCAATCAATTAGCTTAATTTCTCCGATTTAACATTTAATTTCAGCAAAAATAATGTTTCAGGAATGCTAATCTTACCGGTTTCTTACTACAGAAACAATTTCAGAACAATCTGAGATGGTGGGTGTCATGGCTTGTTGAAATGACATTGCATGATTCTTTCTTTAAAGGCACAGTGCAGTCAAAAACATGATTTTTCGGTGTTTTATATATATTTACACACTATGAGGTTGGAATAATACTGTAAAATTGGGAAAATTATAATAATGCCCTTTTAGTGTAAGAGCTGTTTGAAAAGACTGCTTGACATTCCTGTCTGTTTTGGTGGGGTGGAGTTTTGGCCAGGCGGTATAAGTCTCTGCCAATAACAGCTAGTTTTCAGGTTACATATCCCTCCCATTAGGCTCATCCAATTAGTCCACTTACTCAGACCACTCCCAGACAGTCCTAGCAAAAGCAATGCTTGAGAAATTGCTCTTTTGCCTGACCTTCAGCTAGCAAGGTGTCTGAGAGCTAGGACCGCGCCAAGGGTTAACATCATGTGTGTTGTCTCTTCGTGTGCAGGGCAAATAAAAAAATAATTCAACTAGCAGACCTCCACTTGTGGCAGCGTCCTAATTAAAAGTACACAACGCAGAACGAACCACGCTACAAACTGCAATTTCGTATGATTATTGACCATTTAAATGTAAAACATTCACAGTAAAGTACTTGTTGTTGCCCAGAAATGATTTGATATTGAGATATAAACTGGCTCTAATGAACTTTAAATACTAATTGCCTAGCAGGATAGCTTCAGCTATAGGTCCTATAATCATTACAATGCATTGAAAGCTACACAACCATTACAATGCCTTGAAAGCTACACCACTGTGCCAAATTGAGATCAAATGTCCAGTCTTTTGTGCAATCTTATGGTACAGTATGTGTTGTGTAATTTCAATACCAGTATGTTGAAAACACATGAAAATGCATGCTGTGCCAAGATTAGTCTACATTTTCACTGTTGTGTGTAGAGTGTTGTGTAATTCCACCTATATGTTGAGGCAATACATCACTGAGGACAGTAACCCACTTATGAAGGGCTGTACACAGATAAAGCCTTCTTAGCTACTGTGTGGGCTTCCATTTATCCCGATGCTACGCCCAGCCATGTATTTGACCATGCTAATCCATTTACACATACAGTATCTCTCGCCAACATCTCAAGGACATTATAGGACTTTCAAGAGCTCTCTCTCTTTTAAACGGAATACTTCAGAAGGTCTTTATTGTCCTATTAGTGCTGGACAATGGGAAGGTCACAGAAGCCTATATACCATGTTTCTGATAACTGACATGGCACAATGGCTATTAATAAATACCACAGGCTCAATCCCAAGACCCTGATGGCCGTACATCACAATCAGCCAAAACTCGTACCAACACACAGGAGTGCTGGGTCACCATCACACGAGGCTTCTGGATGACCCCACAACAGAACCACCAGCAGCAGTAGTCTGTTCTGTTGTCTCCTTCCATCCGACAGACTGGAGAGTGTGAAGCTGTCCCCAAAGACCCTCTACCACTGAATGAACTCTGAGCCAAGGTGCTGCTGCATCCAATCCCTCTCCTCCTGCCCCCCTCTCTTTCTTTCAATGTGTGTGTGTGCGCGTGTGTATCTGTGTGTGTTACCGCTTGCTCACCCCAGACAGAGCGCCTGTGTCCTGGGGCGAGCAGATGGTGTATCTGGCACACGGGCACTTGGATGGCATAGGCGGGCATCGCATCCGCAGGAAGACGCGAGAGCCAGAGTACTTTCTTTCTAGTCTCTCTCTCTCTCTCTCTCTCTCTCTCTTTTTTCCTCCCCTCATTTTCTCAGTCTCTCTTTTTTTCAGCCTCAGCGCATTCACAGTGCTCGCTAATCAGCACAGTTTGTCCTCACCTCACAGCATGGTGTTGAGCCAACAATACGGGCCTTATTAGTCTGTAGAGCTTGTGATGAGTGGATATTAGGGTGCATATTGTGAACCTCCGATCCCACCTTATGTAACTCAGTTTTCATTATAGGTAATCAAGGCTTAAAGAGGTGTTACAGACACCTGGCAGCAGGACTGCTACATTGTGGCTTATTATGACTGGTAAAGAAGGTATCGGGAAACATTTCAAAACACGACACAACTGACGCGCGCGCATGTGTACAAGCTCGACATGGCCTTTCTACAGCACATCAATACTAGCCTCTCTAACAGAGCTCATCTTGAGATGAGATGAAGGCTAACAAGCATGCCTCAATACAGAGAACAAGCCTTCTCTAACTTTCCATGACTGGCGACTGGGGACCATACGCTGCACAGAGAAATCATCAGCTAGCTACAGTGTGCTGTGCCAGTGAGTCTTGGCACCAAGAGGGACCTGAGTCTTTTCTAATTCCAAACCTTTCTGTCGGTGCCACTGGTGATGATCTCGTACTCCTCGGGGTGGTAACACACACTGCTGAACAGAGTGTTGGCCAGGACCATCTGATTCCTCACAAAAAGCCTGCAGCGGGAGGAGGAGAGAGGGAGAGGAAGGGAGAGGAGAAGACAGAGAGGAGAAGCAGAGAGAGAGAGAGAGAGAGAGAGAGAGAGAGAGAGAGAGAGAGAAGACAGAGAGGAGAAGAGAGAGAGAGAGAGAGAGAGAGAGAGAGAGAGAGAGAGAGAGAGAGACTTGAACTGAATATTGAATATACAGGAAACACATGAATGGAGGAGTGGTATTAATGGTAGTGGCAGTGGCAGTGGTAGTAATGATGTGTGTTGAAAGCCTCTCACAGTGGGAAGCCAATGCAATCAGACAGAGAGGGATAAAGGATTAGGGGTATGGGGTAAAGAAGTGTTTGTGTGTGTGTGTGTGTACATTGTGTCTGTGTGTGTGCGTGCATGTGTTTATAGATTTGAGCATGCATGTGTGTGTGTATAGTATGTGTGTGTGTGTGTGTACAGTGTGTGTGTGTATACAGTACATGAGAAAGTGCATTTGAACTCACACCAAGTCCCAGATAATGCAGGCCACACTCCTTGTCGTTGCTCTTGATCTTGATGCTGGTGATGGTGACTTTGTGCTCCTTCATGGTCTCAATTAGCCAGGGACAGCCCTGGAGGATCTCCCACACACGCACCTGTAACAGGCCAGAGACTGGCACTAGGACTCAATACAATGATGCCGTTGAGGAACACCACTACTGTAATAATACGTGTTTTCTGGGAGTGTTTTTGTGAGAAGGATGGGAGAAATGGAAGAGCTTCAAATATTTGTACAAATGTCACATTCATGTGGTGGTTAATTGATACTGGTAGTTCTTAATCTATGTTCTCTATTTAAATATACATTAAAAGGTGTCCTGTGACATGCCAGGGACATGTCACTGACCTGTCCCTCTCCTCCTCCACTAATGATCCTCTTGCAGTCCCTGGTGCCAGTGATGGCAGTCACGCCCATGCTGTGGGCATTGTGGATGACCAGCATGGCTCTGCCAGTCTCTGGGGCAAACACACGGATCTTCCCATCGTTCCAGGCTGTAAAACAATAGGAACAAGACAAATACATTAGATGGGAATAGTAGATACATGACATTCCTAAGTATTTCTATATTGAGATTGTGCTGTAATGTGTTGAGATGATAGCCTGGTTCCAGATCTTTGTGCTATCATGCTAAACACTGTGGCAAGGAGTGGCATGATGGCCCAAATAGACTGGCACCCAGGCTACTGTGAAGATTGTGGGCTCAGTTCCTTATATTGGACACGTGTCTTAACTGTAAATGGCTGGAATGAAAATGTATAGTAGAGGATCAAACCATTTATTATTATCATGACTCAACATATCAAGGCTCCAACAATGAGAAGGAATATCAGGCACTTTCACACCCTCACATTAAAAATACAGTCATTAACTTACAGGCTAGTGTGCTCCATAATAATTGACGCTAGTCCATCATCGTTATAACTTAAGACAATGCCATACGCTGCATTGATGCCGTCTCGTCCTTCCCTAGTGTAGTGCTAGCCACATCAGGGTTGTGGCTACTGCTAGCATTGTGGCTACTGCACGCACAAACACACACGCGTGTGCGTGTGTCTATGCGTCTATGTATGCTTGTGTGTGTGTGTGTGTGTGTGTGTGTGTGTGTGTGTGTGTGTGTGTGTGTGTGTGTGTGTGTGTGTGTGTGTGTAGTCGTGTGTGTGCACTTAGTGGTGTGTGTGTTCAGTTTTTAAATGACCCCATTACCAAACAGAACTCCTAATGGTTCCTGCCTACCACTGATGATGCTGTGTCCGTCGATCATGAAGTCCAGGGCGTTGCAGCTCATGTTGGGGACGGAGAGCCGCAGCAGCTCCTTGGAGGTCTCGGCGTGCCACACTCTGATGTCATCCTGGGAACACGTGGCAAACAGCTCCGATGTGCCACTGGGAGAGAATCAGAAACATCACTGGAATAAGCTTATGGGCAGTCATTCTGCACTTTAGTCTGTGGAACAGGATTTGCTTTGTACCAGAGCCATAGGCAATAATACATGTTTACGCTTTAAACATGGTCATGTCGCCCTCTAGTGGGAGTAAATGGGAAATGACGGCAAAGCATGAAGGTAGACGAAAGCAATGTTGTTTGAGGCAGTTTCTCTTGACAGCATAGACTATGTTTGAGGTGGATATAGGTAAAGACAGCTATATATTTGAGGTGACATATGGCAATCAGATAGTAGTGATAATAGAATGTGTACTATAAAACAATAATGTGGGGGAAAAGAGTGAATCACGTACAGTATGTAATCTTGTCTCTAAATGGGTGCCTGTATTTTGAAGGGTGTCACTCACAAAGGGAAGGCCACGTCGTTGACTGTACTGTTGTGACTAGTGGCGATCAGCTCCTCTTTGAAGTCTGTGTAGCCAAAGCGGTAGATCTGAGCCGCCTCCTTTCCTGCAAAGAACTGGTGGCCCTCGCCTCTCACAGCGATGGACGTCACTCCCCCCTCCAACTGAACCTTTCTATGGGGGTTAGATGATGGATGGCAGAATACCACATTGAGTACTTTATGTACTTCTACACATAGCGTTAAAAGGCCCACTCTGTAATAAAAAAATATATACAAAATCCCAGCCCCACCTCTTTGTTTGCCATGAAGCTGAGGGGCTGAAGAAATGTAGCCAGTCTGATGTGTAGGCTAAGCTACAGTATGGATGCAACATGACAGTTTTAGATATACAATATAAACTAGTGGTTCTCAACTGGTGGGTCGCGGGAGGTTTTGAATGGGACGCAAAAAAATACTCCATTCTGAATCTAAACTACTAATACCAGGTAGAAAGTGTGTATACATTATCATGAACATACATTTTTTAAAATAATTTATTCTCCTAATTTTTTTATTGTATTGTTTTTATTTGATCACAGTATTTCTTTATATAGAGTTATTAGCTGCGCTATTTAGCAGATTTGGTTAATTGTGTGGTGTCAAAAAAGTGAGCTTGCCAACATTCTTCATCAAGAATATGAGCCATATGGATTTATTGACAATGAAAAGGTTGTGAATGTTGTTCGCTTGTCTAATATACACTGAAAAGATATACACTAATATAGACTGAACAGATACACACTAATATACACGGAAAAGATACAGACTAATATACACTGAACAGATACACACTAATATACACTGACAAGATATATACTAATATACACTGAACAGATACACACTAATATACACTGACAAGATATACACTAATATACACTGAACAGATACACACTAATATACACTGACAAGATATATACTAATATACACTGAACAGATACACACTAATATACACTGACAAGATATACACTAATATTCACTGAACAGATACACACTAATATACACTGACAAGATATACACTAATATTCACTGAACAGATACACACTAATATACACTGACAAGATATACACTAATATTCACTGAACAGATATACACTAATATTCACTGAACAGATAAACACTAATATACACTGAACTGGAAGCCTGGGTGGTCCCGCCGGACCGTCTACTCAGGAATCTGACGTGACCGATACAGTCGGTTAAAGTGCCCCCCTTGCAATCTGCTTGATTCCCAGTCATGTGAAAGCCATAGATTAGGGCCTAATCCATAGGGCCTAATCCATAGGGCCTAATCCATAGATTAGGGCCTTTATTTCAATTGACTGATTTCCTTATATGAACTGTAACTCAGTAAAATTGTTGAAATTGTTGCATGTTGCTTTCATATTTTTGTTCAGCATATATTCTGAATTCTCACACATGCTCACTCTAATATACAGTATCTACCTGGATTGTTATTTCTTGATTTGAATTTGAATTATTTGTGTATGTGTATTGTGTTTGAGAGACATTCTACTACACTGTTGGAGCCAGTAACATAAGCATTTCACTGCACCTGCTACAACACCTGCTAATCTGTGTACGCAACCAATAAACTTTCATTTGATTTTGATTTGATGTAGACAACTCGATATCTTGTCTGTCAACCTGCAGCACTTACTTACTTGATGGTTTTGAAGTTAGGTCCTGAGCACAAAGTGAACATGCCATCCCCAGAGCCCACCAGGATGTCCCCAGACTTCAGCACCTTCAGTGTGTTCACACCCTGCACCAAAAAGACAAGAGGGGCCGCTGTACCAAATGTCAACTACAGTAAGATCTCAGAGATATGTACTACTTTGAGAGGCTGCTTGATATGCAGGGAAATTCTTTATCTTTATCTTAATTCAGAGATCAATCGACCTCAGACAACAATTGCCATATGAATAAAATAACAGGAACATGAACATGTGTGTTTACAGATTTTCTCATTAATACACCATGAGAAGTATTGATGAATAGTTTACCTTTGCTTTGTCTCTGAACGTACTTTGAGTGGTTAAGAATGGGTCGTACAAAATCATTTTGGGGGGCATTTGGAACCATTGTGCAATTTATTCACCGGTCAAATCAATGTTGTTTCCACATAATTTCAATGAAATTACGTTGAACCAACGTGGAATAGACGTTGAATTGACATCTGTGCCCAGTGGGTATTCAGTCAGTACCACTATTACTTCGAGCTGTGTCTGCTTTCTATGGTTTAGCTCACCTCAATGCAGTTGACAATCCTCTTCAGTTGTCCTGTCTGGCATTCCGTAGGCCGGATCTTCCTATTTGGAAGGTCTAGCTCCCAAACACGCATTGTGCCACTACAGGGAAACAACATATTACAAGTGTGTTAATTCGAAAGTATTAATAATCCATTTTGTTTATTTAATTATTCTCCGTCGTGTTCAAGTCCAATAAAGATCCGTTCTGATTGACAAAGTAATGCTCTATTCTAACAGCAACCCAGAGTCTCTGTAAGTCACTCACTTGGCGGCGTAGATGAAGATGTTGTCGCTGTGGTTGGTGTACTCGATGGTGAGGCAGTGGCCTGCACGGTGGGCAGAGGCCGGGCTCCCACAGATCGCTTCTTTGCTCTCAAGGTTCCACACCACAATGCTGAAAACACAAACCATTCACATTTACAGCCAGACTGTAGTATAACCTACCAATTACTGTTGAGGTTCTTCCAATGTGAAAGTAGTTTTTCAAGTGACACAATCATCCAAAGCCTGTTGTATCTAACCAATCTAATCATCTAATCAAAGGTCTGAGGACGAGCTGATTAGTAGGATACGGTGTGTTATAGCAGGACTGGAACAAAATGCTCACTACATTAAACTACCTCGTACCTTCCATCATCCTGTCCACCCAGGGAGACAAGGTACTTGTCATTGGGGCAGAAGGCAAGTCCCTCCACCTTCGCTTTGTGGAGCTGTAGTCTGGCGTGGATCGCTCTCTTCTCATAATCCCAGATGATCAGATCAGCCTGGAACAACATAAATTAACTCTGTAATCTAGAGCCATTCATGTGTTTCCTACGTTCAACATTCATCTTTAGCCTCTCCCTCCGTGCCTCCATCCAATGGTGTCTGTCTGTCTGCCTGTCTGCCTCTGATCTCAAGAGGCGAAACATGACTGCTCTCTTAATACTAGAACGTTTCACTGTCTTTAGTTTAGCTTGAAGCCCATGAAGGTGACCTGTCCAGAAGCGATGTAGCGTCCGCTTTTGGACACAGTGACACAGGAGACGTTGTTGGTGTGTCCATGGAGGAACTCCTGTTTGCCGTCTTTCAGGCTCTTCAAAATAACAGTGCAACCAAGAGGATAGATTAAGTGTTCTCTGTCTGGGTGCACTCTGAGGCCAGAAAATATATGTCCTGTCCCCCCCAAAATTGTAAAGACATGCTTTAGACCAGAACTAAAGATGAGGATATGATTATGATTATGATTAAACCTAACTTGGTTGTCTGAAGCAGGATTCAGGAGAAACTCATCAAGGTAAATAAAATTTGCCACATGCACCGAATACAACAAGTGTAGACTTTACCGTGAAATGCTTACTTACAAGCCCTTAACCAACAGTGCAGTTCAAGTAGGCTAAAGTAAAAAGTAATAATAAAAAGTAACACAATAAGAATAACAATAATAAGGCTATATACAGGAGGCATCGGTACCGAGTCAGTGTGCAGGGGTACAGGCAAGTTGAGGTAATCTGTAAATGTACTGTAGGTGGGGGCGAAGTGATAGGTAACAAACAAACAGTGAGTGGTAGCAGTGTACAATGTGATTTTCTTGATTTTTGTTTTAGATTCCGTCTCTCACAGTTGAAATGTACCTATGATAAAAATTACAGACCTCTACATGCTTTGTAAGTAGGAAAACCTGCAAAATCGACAGTGTATCAAATACTTGTTCTCCCCACTGTAGGTGTTCCTTTTGTCCAGGTGAGAAAGGGCTGTGTGGAGTGCAATTAAGATTGCGTCATCTGTGGGTCTGTTGGGGCGGTATGCGAATTGGAGAGGGTCTAGGGTGTCGGGAGGATACTGTTGATGTGAGCCATGACCAGCCTTTCAAAGCACTTCATGGCTACTGACATGAGTGCCACGGGGCGGTAATCATTTAGCCAGGTTACCTTCGCTTCTTTGGGCACAGGGACTATGGTGGTCTGCTTGAAACATGTAGGTATTTGTCACGTTCTGACCTTTATTTCCTTTGTTTTGTCATTATTTAGTATGGTCAGGGCGTGAGTTGGGTGGGCAGTCTATGTTTGTTTTTCTATGTTTTGGGGTATTTCTATGTTTCGGCCTAGTATGGCTCTCAATCAGAGACAGGTGTCATTAGTTGTCTCTGATTGAGAATCATACTTAGGTAGCCTGGGTTTCACTGTGTGTTTGTGGGTGATTGTTCCTGTCTCTGTGTTTTGCACCAGATAGGGCTGTTTTGGGTTTTCACGGTTCTTGTTTTTGTTAGTTTGTTCATGTGAAGTGATTTATTAAAACATGAATCAAAACAACCACGCTGCGCTTTGGTCCGCCTCTCCGTCAATGGAAGAAATCCCTGACAGTATTAGAGACTCGGTCAGGGAGAGGTTGAAAATGTCAGTGAAGACACTTGACAGTCCGCGCATGCTTTGAGTACAAGTCCTAGTAATCCGTCTGGCCCAGCGGCTTTGTGAATTTTGACCCGTTGAAAGGTTTTGTTCACATCTGCTACCGTGAGCGTTATCACACAGTCATCCAGAACAGCTTGTGCTCTCGTGCATGCTTCAGTGTTGCTTGCCTCAAATCAAGCATAAAAGGCATTTATCTCATCTGGTAGGCTCGCGTCACTGGGCAGCTCGTGTCTGGGTTTCCCTTTGTAGTCTGTAATAGTTTTCAAAGTCTGCCACATCCGACGAGCGTCAGAGCCGGTGTAGTAGGATTCAATCTTAATCTCGTATTGACGCTTTGCTTGTTTGATGGTTCGTCTGAGGGCATAGCGGGATTTCTTATAAGCGTCCGGATTAGTCTCCCACTCCTTGAAAGCGGCAGCTATAGCATTTAGCTCCATGCGGATGTTGCCTGTAATCCATGGCTTCTGGTTGGGATATGTTCGTCCAGTCACTGTGGGGACGACGTCATTGATGCACTTATTGATGAAGCCGATGACTGAGGTGGTGTACTCCTCAATGCCACTGAATAAATCCCGGAACATATTCCAGTCTGTGCTAGCAAAACAGGCCTGTAGTGGAGCATCCACGTCATCTGACCACTCCCGTATTGAGCGAGTCACTGCTACTTCCTGCTTTAGTTTTTGCTTGTAAGCAGGAATCAGGAGGATAGAATTATGGTCAGATTTGCCAAATGGAGGGTGGGGGAGAGCTTGGTATGCATCTCTGTGTGTGGAGTAAAGGTGGTCTAGGATTTATTTTTCCTTGGTTGTGACATGCGGGTAAAGATTTGGTAAAACTGATTTAAGTTTGTCTGCATTAAAGTCCCTGGCCACTAGGAGCGCCGCTTCTGGGTGAGCATTTTCTTGTTTGCTTATGGCCTTATAGAGTTGGTTGAGAGCGGTCTTAGTGCCAGCTTTGCTTTGTGGTGGTAAATAGATGGCTACGAATAATACAGATGAGAACTCTCTTGGTAGATAGTGTGGTCGACAGCTTATCATAAGGTACTCTACCTCAGCCGAGCAATAATTCGGGACTTCATTAATATTAGATATGGCGCACCAGCTGTTATTGACAAAAAAGACACACACCCCCACCCCTCAACATGGGTGGATTAGAGTTTTGAAGGAAACTTCCAAATACTTTCCATAAACTGAATAGCACATTACAAATAATTGAGTTATATTTAGACACATTGAAAAGATGACAAACCAGCTGAAACCCCCACTGGCAACAAGCAACAGTAACGTTAGTAACTAGTAGCTACCATAGCATGCTATGATATTTTACATTACCGTTGAACCTAATTACAGCCTCCAGCTCAAGACTGGAATCTCTTGTGCATCTCCAGCCATGATTCAACAATATTGCACCTATTTTTTCACCAAGTCTCCAAACCTGTAAAATCTTCTCGAGCTTCAGCTATCTTTCTCTCATTTGCCATCCAGACAAACAAACGTTGCCTAGCAACTTAACCATTTGTTTGGGTCAGTTTCTATGGTGATGTAGTAGTTGTCTCATGCAGCCGGAGGAAAAGATTTGGGTGCGTCTTTGGAGTGTGATTGGTCCATAGAGATCGGTTTTGTCTGGAAGGGTTACAGGTTTTGTCAACTTTGACTTTTCGTAGCAGGTTTAAGAAAACTTACACAGCAGGTTATGATAATTAACGTAGCAGTTTAGGAAAAGTGTTAGGGTAAGGGTGCTATGATGCAAAAAAAAAAAAAACACTTTTGAAGTCAATTTGACAGAAGCTGTATTCCATCTAGACATGGCTAGATATCCTATTAAATTAAAAAGATCCAGAATGAAGTGAAAATGGAAGCTATTGTGGTCAGGGAGAAATCCAAAACAATTTGGAATGAATATGCAGTAAAGGCATAGGTGATGCATTTCCTGCTTTTACTTATGCAGGGAAATAAAAGTAAGGCAAATGATATGCTAGAAATTATGTAATATATGTGTTGTCAACCTAAAATATTGTCATATAATTATAAATACAGTTTACACGGACAGGTTGTATACACGTTTTCTGTATAAATAGCCTATAACATAAACAGATCATAATAAATGTCTAAATTTGTATTTTCTTCTAAATTGTTATTATATGATACAATATCAGTACTTGTTGCAATTACAATTTGTCTAAGTCCTGTCTAAGTCCTGTCTAAGTCCTGTCTAAGTCCTGTCTAAGTCCTGTCTAAGTCCTGTCTAAGTCCTGTCATCAACTGATTGTTTGATGGATTGTTGGCATATTGGCAGTTGTTTAGAAAAACGTATTGGATCACTCCTCTAAAACTGTCTGGTTAGCTAGCTAACCACATACAGTGCAGAGAATCTATAAATGCATTGTTTTACACTCTTATCAGAGCATTGGCAAAACCAACCCACTTACCAAAATGTCCCACTTTATATTACCATCATAAGAAGGTTCATGTCCATTGTAGTATTCTAATTCCTAACTCTATGGATTGATCACTGCCAGGGAGCTAGGTTGAAGACAGAGACAGTTTTTAGAAATGTTTACAAATTAATAACAGATGAAAAGCTGAAATGTCTTGAGTTAATAAAGTATTCAACACTTTTCTTATGGCAAGCCTAAATAAGTTCAGGAGTAAAAATGTGCTTAAAAGTCACAATACGTTGCATGGATTCATTCCGTGTGTAATACCCCATTTCTGTACCTCACACATACAATTATCAGTAAGGTCCCTCAGTCGAACAGTGAATTTAGAGTACAGATTCAACCACAAAGACCAGGGAGGTTTTCCCATCGTTCACAAAGAAGGGCACCTATTGGTAGTTGGGTAAAAACAACAATAGACATTGAATATCCCTTTGAGCATGGTGCAGTTATTAATTTAATACTTTGGATGGAGTATCAATACACCAAGTCAATGGTGATTTGAAAACAGTTAGAGTTCATGGCTGTGATTGGAGATATCTGAGGATGGATCAACAACACAAACATAAATCTACAATACCAACATAAATGACAGAGTAAAAGGAAGCTTGTACAGAATTTAAAAAAATATTCACAAACATGCATCCTGTTTGCAACGAGGCACTAAATAATACTGCAAAACATGTGGCAAAGAATTTCAGTTTTTGTCCTAAATATGATGTTTGTGGCAAATCCAACACAACACATCACTGAGTACCACTCTTCATATTTTCAAACATGGTGGTGCTGCATCATGTTATTGGTATGCTTGTCATACTAGGGAGTTTTTGGGGGGGATAAAAAGAAACGTAATAGAGCTAAGCACAGGCAAAATCCTAGAGAAAAACCTGGTTCAGTCTGCTTTCCAACAGACACTGGGAGACAAATTCACCTTTCAGCAGGACAATAACTTAAAACACAAGGGCACATATACACTGGAGTTGCTTACCAAGATGTCATTGAAGGTTTCTGAGTGGCCTAGTTACAGTTTTGACTTAAATCGTCTTGAAAATCCATGGCAAGTCTTGAAACTGGCCGTATGGCAATGATCAACAACCAACTTGACAGAGCTTGACACATTTTTTAAAGAATAATGGGCAAATATTGTACAATCTAGGTGTCCAAAGCTCTTAGAGACTTACCCAGAAAGACTCACAGCTGTAATAGCTGCCAAAGGGGATTGTAACATGTATTGACTCAGAGAGTTGAATACTTATTTAATCAACAAGTATTGCTGGGTTAATTTCTAATAATAATGATAGTTTTTCTTTTCTTTCACTTTGACATTAGAGTATGTTGTGTAGATATTTTACAAAAAATTGAAATTAAATCAATTTTAATCACACTTTGTAACAGAACAACGTGGAAAAAGTAAAGGGATGTGAATACTTTCTGAAGGCCACGTATATCCTCCCTTTGCAACCCCATTAATATATGCACAAATATATACATTCATCGAGAAGTATATGAATAATCAACAAACAAACATAGCATACAATTCAAATACAGTGCATTCAGAAAGTATTCAGATCCCTTTACTTTTTCCACATTTTGTTATTCTAAAATTGATTAAATAGTTTTTTTCCCTCATCAATCTACACACAATACCCCATAAAGACAAAGCAAAAAAAGGTTTGTAGGATTTTAGCAAATGTATTAAAAATAAAAATCAGAAATACCTCATTTACACAAGCATTCAGACCCTTTGCTATGAGACTCAAAATTTTACTCAGGTGCATCCTGTTTCCATTGATCATCCTTGAGATGTTTCTACCACTTGATTGGTGTCACGACTTCCGCCGAGGTTGGCTCTCCTGCCCGTTCAGGCTGTGCTCGGCGGTCGTCGTCACCGTCCTATTAGCCACTACCGATCCCTTTTCGGTTATCTGTTGGTTTTGTCTGATTGTTTTCACCTGTGTGGTAGTTAATTAGTATCTGTATATAATGTAGGTTGTCCCGCCCTTGTTTTGTGCGGGATTGTTTGTTTTTGTCATTTTCGTTTCGGCTGTCGGTGTTTTTGTGTTTTAT
This sequence comes from Oncorhynchus keta, assembly GCF_023373465.1. Lineage (NCBI taxonomy): Eukaryota > Metazoa > Chordata > Actinopteri > Salmoniformes > Salmonidae > Oncorhynchus > Oncorhynchus keta. The sequence goes on along the minus strand of NC_068452.1, from coordinate 2,806,321 downwards.
TTCTCCGGTTTGTCTGTTATCCTGTTTTGGATATTTTCACCCTGTTTGTTTTTTGGGTTGTCCGTGTTTATTTTTGTTCACCGGAGAATAAACTACTATTCACTATTTGCTCTCTGCGCCTGATTCCACCCACTTTGACTAGTCGTGACAATTGGAGTCCGCCTGTGATAAATTCAATTGATTGAACATGATTTGGAAAGGCACACATCTGTCTATATAAAGTCTCACAGTTGACAGTGCATGTCAGAGCAAAAACCAAGCCATGACGTCAAAGGAATTGTCAGAAAAGCTCCGAAACAGGATTGTGTCGAGGCACAGATCTGGAGGGTACCAAATTTCTGCAGCATTGAAGGTCCCCAAGACACAGTGGCCTCCATCATTCTTAAATGGAAGATGTTTGAAACCCCCAACACTCTTCCTAGAGCTGGCCGTCAGTCCAAACTGAGCAATCGGGGGAAAATTTGCCTTGGTCAGGTAGGTGACCAAGAACCCGATGGTCACTCTGACAGAGCTCCAGAGTTCCTCTGTGGAAATGGGAGAACCTTCCAGAAGGACAAGCATCTCTGCAGCACTCCACCAATCAGGCCTTTAGAGTGGCCAGCTGAAGCCAGTAAAAGACACATGACAGCCCGCTTAGAGTTTGCCAAAAGTCACCTAAAGGACTCTCAGACCATGAGAAACAAGATGATGAAGATTGAACTATTTGGTCTAAATGCCAAGTGTCACCATCCCTACAGTGAAGTATGGTGATGGCAGTATCATGCTGTGGGGATTTTTTAAAGTGGCAGAGACTGGGTGAGATCCGTCAGAGAGATCCTTGATGAAAACCTGCTCTAGAAAGCTCAGGACCTCAGACTGGGGTGAAGGTTCACTTTCCAACAGGACAACAACACTAAGCACACAGCCAAGACAATGCACGAGTGGCTTTAGGACAAGTCTCTGAATGTCCTTGAGTGGCCCAGCCAGAACCTGGACTTGAACCCGATCAAACATCTCTGGAGAGACCTAAAAAGAGCTGTGCATCGACACTCCCCATCCAACCTGACAGAGCTTGAGAGGATCTGCAGAGAAGAATGGGAGAAACTCCCCAAATACAGGTGTGCCAAGGTGTGCCAAGCATACCCAAGAAGACTCAAGGCTGTAATCGCTGCCAAAGGTGCTTCAACAAAGTACTGAGTAAAGGGTGTGAATACTTTTGTAAATGTTATATTTCAGTTTTTTATTTTGAATACATTTACAAAAATGTCTAAAAACCTGTTTTCGCTTTGTCATTATGTGTAGATTGATGAGGGGAAAAAATGATTTTATCAATTTTAGATTAAGGCTGTAACATAACAAAATATGGAAAAAGTCAAGCATTGTGAATACTTTCCGAATGCACTGTAAAAACCCTGTTTAGTTTAGCCTATGGGTCATTGTCATCAACACAGATAACTAAGAAAAATACAGTCTAATCAAATGGACAATGGAATTAGGAGAAATTAGGAGAAATGGAATTAGGAGAAATTAGGAGAATTTCATATAAGAGGGGGAAACATATGTCAGCCTCCTCTTTTAATGACAGTAAGAGAAGTAGTGTGAGAACGAGATAGAGTTCTGAATTCCCCACACTTCCAGTGATCGGATCTTGAAGTGTCTCTTGCAGAGAGGGGCGCTCTCGAAGGTGTCACATCGCTCCGTGTAGCCCCCCTCCAGATCAGCCTGGAGGCAGAGAGCGTGACCCCCATCTCCACCTGGCGAGACAAACACATCACGCTCACTGTAAAATATGTCAGCATTGAATTTACAGTAATAACAGCAGCCCACTTCTAGCTGCTGCACTTCTCAGTAATGTTGACATCAACACAAAGAATACAAAGGGTAGATACAAAGAATCGGCCATGTGAGAAACCCTAAGCTGTTTCCTACCACCATCGTCAAAGTCGCTGCAAAAACTCTTGTACGTGGCAGTAATGCTCCTGAGACAATCAGGCCTATTCAGGTTTCAGAAGGTTATTGATCACTCCTTGTGATGCTCTACTGACAACTCTGAACAGCAAACCATTTAGCCTACATATGAGCAGCTTACCAATGACTAGCCTTTCGTGGTCTCCGGCGATGAACATGGAGGCCCCTTGTTCCTTGGCCCTCTTGGGTGAGGGGGAGAGAGGTCCGGGGGAGGAGGCGGTGAAGGGGATGGTCAGGTAGCTGGGGACCTGGAGGGTCCCGGATGGACAGGTCAGGGTGGTGTGGTTGGTAGTAGAGGTGGTGGAGAGTGGGGTAGAGGAGGAGTCCTCTTTACCAGAGGAAGTGTATACACAGACCCGAGCAGCTCGAAGGTCTGGAGAAGGTTGTCTCTTGGCCGTAATGTGAACCACAGCCCGTTGGTAGCGCTCCATGCCTGGACGAAGCTGAAAGACCAACGAATTAAGAATGAACAATTAAGTTCCTGCATTGACTGATTGACATGGGAAAGGAATGGAGCCTGTGTTCTTCGACAGCACAATCAGTAAAGATTTCAACCAGTATTTTCTACACTAACACAATTGATCAAATTCAAAGGAAAAAACATTTGCAAAACCAGCCTTTTCAGATCTGTAGAGTGTAATTTCTCTCACCGTGAAAACAAAGCTCTCCCCAGTCCCAAAATACACAGGTTCTTCTGAATCATACTTTTTCCGCTCAATCAAATCTGTCGACAGGAAGGCACCACAGACCTGTGGAGTGACACAGGGGTAAGACGTCTGCATAGAATCTAGTTGAGTGTCATAAAATAGGCAAAAAAAGGTTTTCTGCTACTGTAAACTCACCTCTTCATCCACAGTTTTCAGAAGCAAGATCGCTGGCTCATGCCCCTCAACACAGGAATAAAATCTTTAAATGAGGAAAAAAAACTACTTTAAGCACTCACAGTGAACAATAGCAATGAAACTTGTAATGTTTTTAGACAACGGTTATTCAACAATCCCAGCCCCTTGGAATGTCTTTATGGGGGGTGAAAGTTCAAAGTTCAATGGATGGGTCACGTCCTGGTCAGGGTCAGACTTTTAATTGGGGTCATCACATCCTGTCACGACCACCCTGTGTATGGCTAGAACCAATTAAAAAAGCATGTCTGCTGAGGCAGGTACGTGTCAGCGCAGTGACAAGGGAAAGTCAGAGAATCCCAATCAAACTCTTTGAAGGACATCAGAGTCAACATGCATAGAGATTCCTCATAGTGGAGAAAAATAACTATTGGCGTGTCAACGTTTGGACGCGCTCTAGGACGAGACAACAGCCAGTAATTGTGACATAGGCATTCAGAGCATTTCTAAAACGATTTGCAAGTGCTGATGAATATTATCTACCACATTTTCCCCTGACAGCCCAACAGAACACTTCTCGAGACACGAATAACTGTTGTTAACCGATGTCACAGGAATTGTTCCCACACACGAACTGGAGAACATTTGGTCGTGCACCTTAAGATGAAAATGTTACTGATACTAACAATACAGCCTTTCATTATTATGAAACTGAACCCTAATGCGAGTTTATACAGCTCTGTGCTGTTGTATTTACTGTAGACAGTTCTGGGCTGTTGAATGTACATGTCTTCACTACTAAGGTAAAACAGTGAATAAAAGTCACTTACGAGGCCAGGCTTCGGCCATGTTCGTTGGTGCTGAACAGCCTTTTGGGATTGAAGAGGGCAAAGCGTTCAGGGATCCAGGCCCAGACAATCCTCATCTCTGTCCCTGTGACAACGCTGGAGCTGAAGCTGTCAAAATCCACTACCTGGCACGACTGCCTTTATGGAGGAACAGAAACAGTTTGAGAATGTAAATATTTGTTTTTAAGCGTATCTTCAGATTACAGATAAATATAAAAAAACTCAGAAAGTAAAGATTTAGGTATCTAGGTATAGTTTGGTAGAACAATCTGTCAAAATCGTCCTATGAGGAATAGGGCTGACTTGGTGATGGCTTGCTATCTTTTGTTTTCCGTTAACAGAGAGTGGACCAATTAGATGTTCATCAAGAGTAGAAACATTTTCTCAAAGAACTCCCTTGACCAACAGCCTCACCTTTTCTGGTGGATACTGATACCCTTCTGCATGAGAGAGTCCTTGTTAGCGTTGAACAGTAGGTTGAGCTCCCTCCGCGTGGCCAGTTGGACACTGAAGGCCCGCTCCAGCAGCTTCTCCACCGTGCAGTGACGTGCCACATTCTCCACAAAGCTCTTCATGTCTCGCCTGAAGTCCTCCACGTCGGCGACACGAGACGAAACCGAGACCTTGTACAAGCTGAGAAGAGCCAGAGCCACCCTGTAGAGAACCTTATAACCCTCCAGGAGATAGACATCCAGGACCCTGATAGCGTATGTGAAGGGGAGGTCGGCAAAGATCCACATGATCCAATCAGAGTAGAACTCAAAGAGGTTCTGGTGGGAGCTGGCGATGAGCTTGCGGATGCCGCGGCAGTACTTGTTGGCCAAGTCGCCGAAGGTCATGCAGGAGGCCCGGTAGGTGAGGAATGTCTGGTCGATGTAGCGCTTGTTGGGGTCATTGTAGGCGATAAGGCGGCAGATACTGTGGAAGCACTCGGCTTCATCTTCACTGAAATGCAGGAGGAGAGACACCAAGGCTGGGAGGATTGGGCAGAAGTTGATGTCCGGAAAGTGCTTGCCGATGCAGAGGAGGACCTTTTTGACAGAATTGAGACCAGCTTCGTTGAGGCAGTACCTGGGGGTGCGAAGAATAACAAAGATACTTGCTATGTTATCATGTTATGAACAGAACATAATGCACATGTAATATTGGAAAAAGCATGATCAACTTCAGATTCTCCTATCAAAGTTTAATGACTAAAATAATTTGATCATGATTTGATCATCTGAACCATTCTTCTCTGATAGCTTCATAGCCAGTACCTAGGGATCACGCCATCATCCATGTACTCAGGGAACGGGTGTGTGCTCATCTTCTGCTCCCCGAAGAGCTTCTTGGCCACATCCTGGTAACGATCTCGATCTGGGTTGATGGCCCTGCAGTTGATACCATGAATTATATGATAATAGGCCTTGGCCCTTAGTGTATGGGGCATGGCCCAGAACCCTGATCGACCCATGGTCTTCAGCTCCTGGTGGTCCGACTTCAGAATCCTCTGGTAGCGCTCTGAAGATTCAGGGTCGATCTTCTCCCAGTCCACAAACTGGCCATACTTCATGCCAGAACAGGAGCTGATCTCCCAGTTCTCTGATTCAGAGATGGTCATCATGGGGACACCCTTCAGACTGCCTCTTCTGCCTGTTGAAGAGAGGAAGGAAGAAAATTAGCTACTAACATCCTCATTAATAAATGTATTATTTAATAAGTTAATTGTTATAGATCTGTGTCCATCCACAGTAACATTCTTGTTTTGTACACTGTGTTTGTGCATATTCTGCATTTCTCCCCTCTGTTCTTCATATAACACTAGGAATATGGCAAAATAGAAAAATAAACATAAATGATCAAATAAACATAAATCAGACACTTTTAAACATACTGTCATTTGCATACCATTGAGATCTCTGAATGGCAAGTGTTTGTTGGTGTTGGACTTGGATCTCTTGTTGAGCCGAGCCATGTTCCCCTGATTCCCATCCGCACTATTCTCCATCTTCCTGTCCCCACTCTTCTCCAGGGAGTTGGATCTCGGCCTCATGGCGTTGGACCTGGTAAAGTTCCCCTCTCTGTAGAGCTCAGACGTCTCATAACTATAGAAAGACCTGGAGCGTGGCCTGACAACGTTCTCATCTGTCGCCGTCTCGACGCCATACTTTTTGGCGTCCTCTGGGCTGTAGTAGGAATGGGACCTGGGTCGTCTGTGTCTGGCTGCTGAGCTCAAGTCCTGGTCCGGGACAGCGGTTGTTTCCATAGGAGACGGATCTAAACTTATAGTCCCACAAGTGGAGAACTTGGGCGTTCTTGAAACATGGATCATGCTGCCTGGTACAGTATTCTCCTCTGCAAATGTCAAGTTCTCCTCTATATCAATGACAAGACAGTCTCCAGTGGTGGTATACTTCCCAATGTTTTCCATGTGCCCTGTGGATGTAGGTTTTATACACAGTTGTCAGTTGGTCAGGTGACCGGCACAGAAAGTGATATGGGTTTGTTTACAGTGTTTTTGTGTATTCCGAGTGGAAAATTCCTCTGACTTAAGTCCAATTACTGTGGAGAAAAGGAATGCCTCCTTTCTTCAACTTCCAACACCAGCAACAAATGAACTAGGGTAATGAAATCAAAGCATCAATAAAGTGGAAAATTATTATTGTTTCATTTGATAATAGGCTACTGTGCAAAGGACAGTCTCCATTGCCATATATGGGAAGTGAATGCCTATGATTTTATGTTGATACACGTTTAGATGTATCAAAATATGTGTGAAAGTCATGACTATACAGAAATGAGTGTTCTCACAAAGCATGTATCCTACTTTTAACCAGTTTACCTTCCTGGGTTTATCTGATATTGTATTTGGTATCTGGGTTTATCTTTTATTGTTCATTTGCATGTTTATGGCAACATTTAACAAAAACATGAAAGATTATTTTACTTTCTAAGTCTTTTCAGAGGGGTTGGGTTAAATGCGGAAGACACATTTCAGTTGAATGCATTTTCCTTTCCCTTCCCTTTTCCTGGAGGAACATACAGTAGCTCTATGAAACTGTTTTATAGGAAAACATGGGCGTGCCAAATGAGCTCCTCTATTCCTAGAATTAGCAAAGGTTATCATCTCACACAACAGATATTGTTTTGATCAAAACACACATTGTTTTGCTATGAAACAAAGAAACCTCTGTAAATAGATCTATTTAAATGTGGGCTTACATGTTGTTGAGGAAAAACAAACTCTTATCCTATCTTGATGACTGAAGGATCTGTAGCCTACAGTATGTTTATACTAGTAGTGTCATAATCCTCACATAATGTTACAATAAGGACTTCCATATCACTAGACAAACAGGGGGCAATGTTGACATTTTTTTTTAAAAACAACAAAACATGAGCAGTGGTTATGTCGCCCTTTTATGTCCTTTACTCCACCAAAACAAAAGTAATTACATTGCTGGCTGTCGCCAAGACAGCCACAGCTCTATAAATAAATAGAAACAAATAAAGTCATAATATTTATTAGAAATGATTTGGATATTGTCTTATTTACTTATTTTAAGAGGGTAGAGACACACCAACACAGTGACAGAGACTAGAAGATTTGTAAACTGTGAATGAACATTTGGTTTGCAGGCTACAGTGGCTCTGGTATGGGACTTGGGGACAGTAGCAGCTCTGTCAGAGAGGAACTTTACAATTGATTGATTTGGATTCATTTGATCAGCTTCTCATTGCAGTAAACGATTCACGACTGAACGTTTGTTACTCACTGGACACCCTCCTGACATCACACCCAAACAGGAAGTGCCTCCTAATTATCACACAATCTATGGAGTAAATATCGAAAAATTTCATTTATTATAACTCGTTAACATGTCTCAAGATCCCTGGTAAGCAGATTTTAAGGTGGCCATTATGAGTATGTTTAAGATAGCGTTGGATGAAATATAGAAATACGTCTTCAAATGTATATATGTGTGTTATTAGCTGGAGTGTTAACGTTAGTAACAGTAACTCCTTTCCCTTTAACCGGCTACTTCTAAAATAAATAGCTAAACACGACTTGACTCGATGAGTCGGTCTGTATGTTATATTATCATTCCCATTGATAGTTCACACGAAATTAATTGCAATGCACGTTCGCCGATAACAACATACTGTACGCAGGGTTATGACTTAAGTAGCTAACGAGCTAGCTAGCTAATTTATCTAACGTTACTAGTAGCTATGATGAGGAACAAATTGTCTCCAGTGCTGAATGACAGTTCATCTAAACTCGAGACAAAGTTGGCCACACTCAATCAGCCCAAATGAATTAGTCTACAACGGATTTATTTGTTGTTATTGTTATACCTTGAAGAATTGCAACATCTTCTTTTGAACTGGCTTTAATTATAGTGGTTCATACACGAATTATTTTAACTACATATTCAACTATAGTACTACTCACGATAATTGTATACCAACCTGGTTTTTGTAGGTTACAGAATTATGATGCCACTTGCCGCCTTGTTCAAGAAATTGCAGAGAATATTCATGAAAGAAACAGACAACAGAGGACAGGAGGGAATCCTGCAAAGGTAACTATGATGACAACCTGCTTAACTACAGGTTGAGTATTGTTTTCCCTCACCCATCTACTGTACACACAATACCTTGAAACATGTTTCTAGAAATGTTGGCACACTTTTGAAAATAAAATACAGAAATATATAATTCACATACCCTTTTAAACCCCTGATTCAATACTTTGTAGAAGCACCTTTTGCAGTCTTTTTGCTTAAGTCTCTAAGAGCTTTGCACACCTAAATTGTACAATATTTGCCCATTGTTCTTTTTTAATTCTTCAAGCTCTGTCAAGTTGATTGTTGATGATTGCAAGACAGACATTTTTAAGTCTTGCCATAGATTTTCAAGACGATTTATATCAACTTTAACTAGGCCAAACCAGGAACTTTCAATGTTGTCTTGGTAAGCAACTCCAGTGTATATTTGGCCTTGTGTTTTAGGTTATTGTCCTGCTGAAAGGTGAATTAATCTAGTCCTTTCCGATGACAAGCATAGCCATAACATGATACAGCCACCACCATTCTAGAAAATATGAAGAATGGTACTCCGTGATGTGTTGTGATGGATTTTCCCCAAACATAATGCTTTCTATTCAGGACAAAAAGTTCATTTATTTGCTCTATTACTTAAGTGCCTTGTTGCAAACAGGATGCCTGTTTTTATTCTGTGAAGGCTTCACTTTTTTCACTGTAATTTGTCAGTATTGTGGAGTAACTACAGTGTTGATGCATACTCAGTTTTCTGAAATCACAACCATATTAAACTCTGTAACTGTTTTAAAATCACTATTGGCCTCATGGTGAAAATCCCTGAATGGTTTCCTTCCTCTCCGGCAACTGAGTTAGGAAGGACACCATTATCTTTGTAGTGACTGGGTATATTATATATTATATTAATACACCATCCAAGGCCTAATTAACCACTTCACCACACTCAAAGGGACATTCAGCATCTGCTTTATAAAATGCTACTATCTACCAATCAGTGCCCTTCTTTGCGAGGCATTGAAAAACCTCCCTGGTCGTTGTGGTTGAATCTGTGCTTCAAATTCACTACTCGATTGAGAGACCTTCCAGATAATTGTATGTGTGGGGTACAGAGATGGGGTAGTTATAAAACAAAATCATGTTAACCACTATTATTTAACACTGGAATAGTACATGCAACTTATTCTGTGATTTGTTAAGCACATTTTTACTTCTGATCTTATTTAGGCTTGCTATAACAAAGGTGTTGAATACTTGTAGACTCAAGACATTTCAGCTTTTCATTTTGTATTAATCTCTTAACATTTTCTACCAAAAAAAAGTCCACGTTGACATTATGGGGTATTGTGTGTATATCAGTGACACAAAATCTAAATTTAATCCATTTTAAATTCAGGCTGTAACACAACAAAATGTTGAAAAAGTAAATGAGTGTGAATACTTTCTGAAGGCACTGTAGCTACTGTATTTTACCATTTCTGTTTAGAAATTGATTGTAAAAGTGTTTATTTGTCTGTCCAGATCAACATGACACTGCGAGCGTCGCTGCAGAAGCTGAAACAAAACATCAACCAGCTCAGAGAGAGTTTGCTCCGAGCCTCATCCTCTCAGCGCATGTATCCTTCCTTTCACAACATTATCACTGGTCCTCCTGGCCATGTGACTGATGACACGCAGCACAGTGCACCAAACCGGTTTGGTTTCACATTCATGACACTATGGTGTAGTTGTATGTGAAGGTCCTGTATGTAAATGTCCTGTAGAGGGCAGTGCTTTGTAAGAAATTGCATCAATCCTTCACTCTGCAATGAAAATCTGTGATTTGCATTGTCTGTTACTTTATACATTTACATTTACATTTAAGTCATTTAGCAGACGCTCTTATCCAGAGCGACTTACAAATTGGTGCATTCACCTTATGACATCCAGTGGAACAGCCACTTTACAATAGTGCATCTAAATCTTTTAAGGGGGGGGGGGTGAGAAGGATTACTTTATCCTATCCTAGGTATTCCTTAAAGAGGTGGGGTTTCAGGTGTCTCCGGAAGGTGGTGATTGACTCCGCTGTCCTGGCGTCGTGAGGGAGTTTGTTCCACCATTGGGGGGCCAGAGCAGCGAACAGTTTTGACTGGGCTGAGCGGGAACTGTACTTCCTCAGTGGTAGGGAGGCGAGCAGGCCAGAGGTGGATGAACGCAGTGCCCTTGTTTGGGTGTAGGGCCTGATCAGAGCCTGGAGGTACTGAGGTGCCGTTCCCCTCACAGCTCCGGAGGCAAGCACCATGGTCTTGTAGCGGATGCGAGCTTCAACTGGAAGCCAGTGGAGAGAGCGGAGGAGCGGGGTGACGTGAGAGAACTTGGGAAGGTTGAACACCAGACGGGCTGCGGCGTTCTGGATGAGTTGTAGGGGTTTAATGGCACAGGCAGGGAGCCCAGCCAACAGCGAGTTGCAGTAATCCAGACGGGAGATGACAAGTGCCTGGATTAGGACCTGCGCCGCTTCCTGTGTGAGGCAGGGTCGTACTCTGCGGATGTTGTAGAGCATGAACCTACAGGAACAGGCCACCGCCTTGATGTTAGTTGAGAACGACAGGGTGTTGTCCAGGATCACGCCAAGGTTCTTAGCACTCTGGGAGGAGGACACAATGGAGTTGTCAACCGTGATGGCGAGATCATGGAACGGGCAGTCCTTCCCCGGGAGGAAGAGCAGCTCCGTCTTGCCGAGGTTCAGCTTGAGGTGGTGATCCGTCATCCACACTGATATGTCTGCCAGACATGCAGAGATGCGATTCGCCACCTGGTCATCAGAAGGGGGAAAGGAGAAGATTAATTGTGTGTCGTCTGCATAGCAATGATAGGAGAGACCATGTGAGGTTATGACAGAGCCAAGTGACTTGGTGTATAGCGAGAATAGGAGAGGGCCTAGAACAGAGCCCTGGGGGACACCAGTGGTGAGAGCACGTGGTGATATATATATATATATTATAGATGAATGATAGTAAACTAATAGTCCAACTCCTTGTTAATCATGTTGTGGGGTCAAACATTTTTTACCTTAACACAACTGCCTCTCCAGAATGCAGTCAGAAGCCGATCGGAGACAGAATCTTGTTGACGACCTGGTCACCAGGGACAAGCAGCTAAATTCCACATTCAAGGGTGATGTTACACATCCAGAGCTCTCGAGGTATTACTCCCTCTTACAGCTCATTATGTATAAGTAATACACACACACGCTCACGCTCACACACACACACACACACACACACACACACACACACACACACACACACACACACACACACACACACACACACACACACACACACACACACACACACACACACACACACACACACACACACACACACACACACAGCTCATTAAGTCTCCTTTTAGCATATGCTACTCATTGTAAGTGAATGTAAATGGACCAGAATCTGAACATCAGTCATAGGCAATTGGTGATGCACCAAAGCCCGTCCTGCCAGCGGAAAACTATCTCTTTCTATCTGCTAGTGCTGCCAATTAATCTTGACTTTGTCTCAGCCCAGATGTGTCTGAAGGGTCTAACGGATCCACGGTTTCTTTTGAGGATAAGTCACCGGTCACTAACTTTGTGTGCAAAGAAGGTCTTTGGACTTCCGTACGACCATTTGTCTGAGCCCATTCGACGCCATTGGAAGTCTCGTCTGTCTAGACTGTCATATTGGGGCCGGCGCAGGGCAGTTGACTTCTAAATCGCTCAGTTTCTCATTCATCAAGAGGCTTTGCTTGTCTTGCACTGGTGATCACACTCTTGGCACTGCCCGAAACTGGTACACTGAGGCTCAGTGAAAAAATTAAAGGGATCGGATGTGCAACCCAAGCTTTTAGAGTTTATAGTTTATCACTCTCCGCTGAGCTCATATCCTCATCCTGTCATCCTCATCTGCCAGTGGACCAATCAAAGCACTGGACGCCACTGGCTATATCCTGTATTCTCATATTATTCTTAACTGTAGTGACAGTTCTGTACAGGAGCTTAGGAAAACACTTCGGAAAACGGTCATTACTCAGCATCGGGCTTGACCTGCCCCATCCCAGGTGACGTATATTTGGACAGCCAGGAGGTGAAATGAATGGCGCTCACTCAGTGGTAACGGCATGGACTTCCGCTGTCAGGTTTTGAGTATGTTTTGTATGTGAAATTAAATGAGGGTCAAACCCCATTCATTTGACAGGATCGTGCTCTTTTAATAATACACAGGCTACAGGGATAATACTGAGGTTTTCAATTTACCTTCCAGGAATAGTGGAATGGCCGTGTGTGGTAAAACTCAGGATCAGTCATCGATTGATAAAATTTGCAGACTTTCGAAACGTGAACTATTTTCTTATTAGTCTGATCTGAGACTGCTCCGTTTATACGTGTTTCACAGACTTTCTTGTTTGGATTAATCCACTTAGGGGCTGAAAGCAGGGAGGGATGGGAACACTTGCTTTTAGCCTTTTTATAGATCCCACAGTCAATTACGAATATTGGTGGCCCATAACTAAATCAAATGGCATCTAATGAATTACACAGTTGATCTTACTCTTGTGATCTTACCGTTTCAAGTTTCCCCGGGAAAATATACAGTACCAGTCAAAAGTTTGGACACACCTACTCATTCCAGGGTTTTTCTTTATTTTTACTATTTTCTACATTTTAGAATAATAGTGAAGACATCAAAACTTTGAACTAACACATATGGAATCATGTAGTAACCCAATAAGTTTTAAACAAATCCAAATATATTTGATATGTTATCTTCTTCAAAGTAGCCACCCTTTGCCTTGATGACAGCTTGGCACACTCTTGACAGTCTCTCAACCAGCTTCACCTGGAATGCTTTTCTTTCCTTAATGCTTTTGAGCCAATCAGTTGTGTTATAACAAGGTAGGGGTGGTATTAAATAAAATAAAGATATAAAAAAGATAGCCCTATTTGGTTAAAGACCAAGTCCATATTATGGCAAGAACAGCTCAAATAAGCAAAAAGAAAAGACAGTCCATCATTTACTTTAAGACGAAGGTCAGTCAATCTGGAAAATTTCAATAACTTTTAAAGTTTCTCAAAGTGCAGTCGCAAAAACCATCAAGTGCTATGATGAAACTGGCTCTCATGAGGACTGCCACAGGAAAGGAAGTTACCTCTGTTGCATAGGACAAGTTCATTAGTTAACAGCCTCAGAAATTGCAGCCCAAATAAATGCTTCACAGAGTTCAAGTAACAGTCACATCTCTTTATCAACTGTTCACAGGAGACTGCATGAGTCAGGCCTTCATGGTCGAATTGCTGCAAGAAACCAATATTAAAGGAAACCAGTAAGAAGAAGAAACTTGCTTGGGCCAAGAAATACAAGCAATCAACATTAGACTGGTGGAAATCTGTCCTGTCCTGGTCTGATGAGTCCAAATTTGAGATTTTTGGCTCCAACTGCCCTGTCTTTGTGAGACGCAGAGTAGGTGAACGGAGGAACTCCGTATATGTGTGGTTCCCACCGTGAAGCGTGGCGGAGGTGGTGTGATGGTGTGGGGATGCTTTGCTGGTGACACTGTCTGTGATTTTAGATTTCAAGGCATACTTAACCAGCATGTCTACCACAACATTCTGCAGCGATACGCCATCCCATCTGGTTTGCACTTAGTGGGACTAGCATTTGTTTTTCAACAGGACAATGGCATAACACACCTCTAGGCTGTGTAAGGGCTATTTGACCAAGAAGGAGCGTGATGGAGTGCTGCATCAAATGACCTGGCCTCCCCAATCACCCAACCTCAACCCAGTTGAGATGGTTTGGGATGAGTTGGACTGCAGAGTGAAGGAAAAGGAGCCAACAAGTGCTCAGCATATGTAGGAACTCCTTCAAGACTGTTGGAAAAGCATTCCAGGTGAAGCTGGTTGAGAGGATGCCAGAGTGTGCAAAGCTGTCATAAAGACAAAGGGTGGCTACATAGTGGCAAATGGTGGCTACAAATATAAAATATGTTTTGATTTGTAACACTTGGTTACTACATGATTCCGTATGCATTATTTCATAGTTTTGATGTCTTCACTATTATTCTACAATGTAGAAAATAGTACAAATAAAGCAAAACTCTGGAATGAGTAGGTGTGTCCAAACTTTTGACTGTTACTGTATTTTGATGTACAGTGTATTCTGTACTTTGATACTGACGTGGGGTGGGTGGATGATTTGAGAGGGGGTGGGGAAGAGTGGGTAGGTAGACCTGGCACTCAGTGTGTGGTCTTTGGGGTGGGTGGGTATTAGCCTCGCTTGGATAACCTAAGCTGTTCCATTTTTTCGAGGAGAGGGGTTGGTCCGGGATAAGGGGGCTTATTTTATTTGTGAAACAATACATTAGAGAGAGATTAGCCTCTAATCAAGCAAAGAAGAGACGTGGCGCCTCCATTTTGAAGGGTCACTGCACCCCAACCCTCTTTGGAACACCCCCAAGCCCCTTACCACCCCTTTTCCCATTATCAATCTCTCCTTATTTTAAATAGTTTTAACCTTTATTTAACTAGGCAAGTCAGTTAAGAACAAACTCTTATTTACAATGACGGCCTACCAAAAGGCCTCCTGAAGAGGATGGAGGCTGGGATTAAAATATATATATATATGACAAAACACACATCTCGACAAGAGAGCCACCACAACACTACACACTACACTACTGCAACAAGTCGAAATGAGTTCAATCGGCCTTGTCCAAGTTACAGCCTCAGAGGCCTGTCTGTATGTCGGGTCCTCAGCGGCGGTGGAGTGTGATGCGGGCTGCCCAGAGATGCCTGATTAATAAGTTGGCGGGCCCCAGTGGGCGGTTAATTGGATAAGCTTTAATCTTCACACGGCGGGAGGAAGTGGAGATCTGCCACGCGGTAGGATAGTTACCAAACCTGTCGGAAAGATTAGCTTAGCGCTGGCTACCGACCTCCTTGTCTCGCCCTGGCCGCCGCTGCTGAGTAAGCTGGGCCAAGGAGTAAAGAGAGGGAGATGGGGTGCTTCAAACTACACACTCGCCCTCGGAAAGAGGAAGGAAGGAGGTGTCGTCATGGCGCCATGCTTGACACACATCACAACCAACTTTGAGTTCAAATTTAGTACAACCTGTCCTGTCCAATACCAGCGTGAGGAGAGGAACTTCACAACGTCCACAAGTATACCTATTTGAGGTTTCTGATCACACCATTACTTTACCTGGTGACATTGTGGTTTGTTATGAGCCTGGAATCACATCTACAATGACATATTTTTCATTCTTTTCAACATAGTGTACCACAAGGATTTGATGAGCTGTATGATATTGTAGTAAATGGGCTTTGTTAAGGGATGTGGAGGAGATTTTAAGTGCCTACTTCTGACAGCCAATGGCTGCAATCCTAATTTCCCTGACAGCCAATGCCAGTCCTCCAGTCAGTCCAGTCAGCGCTGTCTGAGGTGAATTGCTGGGTCTGACCAGTAGGTGACACTGTCTTGACGGACGGGATTGATCTATCTGTACTAACAGAGAGCTTGACACTTCACCGCAACACAACCTCTGGGTCTGAGGCAGCCTCAGACAGCTTTTCCCCATTAACAGAAAAATAGCTCAAAACCACACAACAGTGTTAAGCACTACACAACACAACAAGAGCACTCTGGTGTGCGTGCCCGTGTGTGTGCGCGTGTGTGTGTCAGTCAGAGTGAAACACAACTGTAAACTTGAGGGCCCGTGGCTGTGTATGATTAGCATGCAGTGTTTACATGTCGAACAAGCCGGTACTAGTTTTTTTTTAAAGCAACTAAACATATCTGCTTCCTTGTTCAGAACGTAAAAACCAAACAAGAAAATAAATAAGCCTTGTCTCATCTGAAGGGAAGGCCATGTTGTTACACAAGTCCACATCAGATGAGTAACATGAGTGTTACAGATGTATCCGCTTGCCACAGAGGTTGCACTTGTGTCCATTGTACCGTGTTTGTTTGCGAAGCCGAGGGTTGACGGCGCGTGTCGGTAGTTCCGACGTGTGTCCCGTTCAGGTGATTGACAGGTACAGGGAGTGTGTTCTCTCCACCCTTGGCATGCTGATCATGTTGTTGTGTGACATTTCCCAGGTCGACCCTGATGCCAGGGGCGGGGGGAGAAGGAGGGACCTCGGCCAACCCCTGGCTGGTCAACGAGTCAGAGGACACCAGGGGCCTGGGCTTCTCCGCGATCAAACAGCAGCAGCAGCGCATCGTCGAGGGTAAGGTTACACAAAGTTCAGATAGAAGTGTATGGTGTGGAACTGTCAGGTAGACTAGGGGGTGTTGTCAGCTCTATTCATTGTATATCTGTCGACAACAGTCCGAACGTTTCACATCACTGACTCTGAATACACCCCTGATCAGATCTAAGATCAGCTTGTACCTTCAGAGGCCTAACTTCACCCATGCAAAACTGACCTGTGATCAGTGCCTCTAGTAGGAAACACAGAGGTGGCGGTCCTCCTCGAGGCTACACCTTGATAACTATATGCACACGGTCACAGGATGAGGTGAACACAGTAACTCACATTCAGCAGATTCGAATTCCAGCCTCTCCCAGTTCCTAAATCGTTCCCACATGCACTGTAACTGCAACATCCAGGCTGATCCTAGTACAGTTCACCTGACTCCACATGAGTCTCTCCTCTGTTATGTCTCCATTACGGTTCTGGCTGCGATCTGGCTATTTTCAGTTTGTCAGTATTGTGGGGATACAGTGAAACCGCATCAAGGTTGTGAGCCCCCATTGGGAGTTCCGGATGTAAGTTTAGGGCCTATAGTGAGCAACCAAATCTGTGGTCTCACAGATTCCTGTGGTGGTGTCTGTGTCAAATTTAGAGACAAAGGGCCTTCTCCTCTCCTCACCAAATCCCTGAACCCCATGAAGCACATATAATAACCTGGACAAACTCAGTGTAACACCACCCCTCTGTAAAATTGTGATAGAGAATGATAGTTTCCCACAAGTTATGTATCCGTCTCTGTCACAAAGTCACTGTTCAGCTGCCCCCCTCTCCTTTTTCACCCAGTACAGTTAGAACAGTTAGAATAACAGAAGTCAGGCTGAGGTGTGTGTGTGTGTGTTTATTTGTGCGTGCGTAAAGGCATGTCTTTGTCGTGTGTGTGTGCGTTTGAAGTGCTGTGAGTCACCTGTGGCACGCTGCCCCCTAGTGTTGCTCCCCAGTGCTGAACCCCAATAGCGTCATTCCTACTCACCAAATGGTTGCCCTGTGAAATCACAAAATTGCTCTCTCTCTCTACCAATGAGTCATTAAAGAAGAATTTCGGCATGTCTTTATAGTTTTACCACCTCTCCGCTGCTACATCTGACACATTTCTGTTTGGATGCGTAATGTGCTCTAGAGTATTTGTATGGTAGTTGAATGGGGTTTTCCTAATTGTGGGTTGTTTATTGATGAACTGTATAATGCAGGAATCATCAACTAGATTCAGCTATGGGACCATTTTTTTCTTCTTGAGGGGATGGTCAGGGGCACGGAACGCAATTACAAATCATTTGTAGACTGCAAGTAGACCGCAAATAAGCCAAAACAGATATATTTCACTGAAACATAATATTTTCAAACCTTGCTTACATTTGTATGCGATCACGTATGTCTCTCTATGATGAGTGTGAATACTTTGGAACAGATTTCCTAAATGAAGATCCCTTAGAGCTGATTTGGTGGTGTTTTTACAGTCTTATAAATACAAATATATACAGGGCCTTTAGAAAGTATTCACACCCCTTGACTTTTTCCACATTTTGTTGTGCTACAACAAGGTGGGATTCAAATGGATTTAAGTGTCATTTTTTTGTCAATGATCTACACAAAATACTCTGTCAAAGTGGAAAAAGTTACAATCACCTTTGGCAGCAATTACAGCTGTGAGTATTTCTGGGTAAGCTTTTCACACCTGGATTGTAAAATAATAAATCAATTCTTCAAGCTCTGTTAAGTTGGTTCAGGTAGATTTAAGTCAAAACTGTAACTAGGCCACTCAGGAGCATTCAATGACATCTTGGTAAGCAACTCCAGTGTATATTTGGCCTTGTATTTTAGGTTATTGTCCTGCTGAAACGTGAATTTCTCTCCCTGTGTCTGAACCAGGTTTTCCTCAAGGATTTTGCCTGTGATTAGCTCTAGTCTGTTTCTTTTTATCCTAAAACAATCTGTAGTCCATGCTGATGACAAGTATACCCATTACATGATACAGCCACCACTATGCTTGAAAATATGAATAGTTGTACTCAGTGATGCGTTGTTTGATTTGCCCCAAACATACTTATTTGTATTCAGGACAAAAAGTTTTACTTTTGTGCCTTGTGGCAAACAGGATGCATGTTTTGAAATATTTATATTCTGTACAGGCTTCTTTCTTTTCACAGTGTTATGAAGTAACTACAATGTTGTTGATCCATCCTCAGTTTTCTATCACAGCCATTAAACTCTGGAACTGTTTTAAAGTCATGGTGAAATCCCTGAGCGGTTTCCTTCCTCTCCGGCAACTGAGTTAGGAAGAACGCCTGTATCTTTGTAGTGACTGGGTGTATTGATACACCATCCAAAGTGTAATTAATAACTTCACCATGCTCAAAGGGATATTAAATGTGTGTTTTTAAATGTATTTGTTTATTTTTTATAGGTGTCCTTCTTTGCAAGGCATTGGAAAACCTCCCTGATATTTGTGGTTGAATCTGTGTTTGAAATTCACTGCTCGACTGAGGGACCTTACAGATAATTATATGTGTGGGGTACAGAGATGAGGTAATCATTCGAATATCACGTTAAAAACTATTTTGGACACAGAGTGAGTCCAAGCAACTTATTATGCACATTTTTACTCCTGAACATATTTAGGCTTGCCATAACAAATATGTTGAATACTTGACTCAAGACATTTTAGTTATCATTTTTTATTAATTTGTTGACATAAAATGTATTTTAAAAAATGGGTATTGTGTGTGTAGGCCAGTGCCCTAAAAATCTAAATTTAATCCATTTTAAATGCAGGCTGTAACACAACAACATGTGGAAAAAGTCAAGGGGTTTGAATACTTTCTGAAGGCACTGTAGATATATACTTTCGAGGAAACATCAGGTTGTCATCATAGTATCAACGCTTACCTTTGCAGGATTTTTAAAATTCTTTGCTCAGAAAAGTTGGAGGTACAAATAAAATCCCCCTTTGGCCAAATTCGGCCCACGGACCGCCAGTTGGGGAACCCTGCTATAATGTATAGGTCTCTCTCTTATGGAGCACCTCTCTATTTCTGTCTGTCTCTCTCTATGCTGAACAGGGCTGAGTTAACCCCTTCGTCCCTCTCCCTCTCTCTGAACAGTTCAGGATGCTGGGTTGGACGCGTTAGCCGCCGTCATCGGCCGACAGAAGCTGATGGGTCAGGATATAGGCAACGAGCTGGACGGGCAGAATGGTAAGGAGGGGTGTGTGTGTGTGTGTGTGTGTCTGCTATTTCTTCTACGACCTACTCTGCGTCAATCAGATAAGTCCACCCTACCTTTCACCTCAACAGTAAGACACAATCTCTTTATCATATTGTGTATGTGTCTCCCTAACAAAGGAAGAATGTATATAGTTCATGCATAGTTCTACCAGCCACACACCAGACTAGCCACACCTTACTCCAAACCACTGTGTGAAATCAATCAGACACGCTATTATTTCAGTCATGGAACAGGGGTCAGTACCCTTTACAGGTGTTCCAAGCCACCTTGGTCAGAGTCACAGAATTAAATAAAGTGTTCATCCCAAATTGTACCCTATTCCCTACACAGTGCACTACTTTTCACCAGATCCTGGTCAGAAATAGTGCACTATATAGGGAATAGGGTGCCGTTTGGGACGTAGACGATGCATCTCTATTGTTAAAGTGACCTCACGGTGAGCTCTCAGAAAACGTCCTTCCGTCCTTCTAGAAGAGCTCTGCTGGGGGTGGATCTGTGACTGTGTCAGGCTGTATAGTCTGGTTAGGAGGAATGTAAACATCTAGCCGTCCTTCTAGAAGAGCTCTGCTGGGGGTGGATCTGTGACTGTGTCAGGCTGTATAGTCTGGTTAGGAGGAATGTGAACATCGAGCCATCCTTCTAGAAGAGCTCTGCTGGGGGTGGATCTGTGACTGTGTCAGGCTGTATAGTCTGGTTAGGAGGAATGTGAACATCTAGCCATCCTTCTAGAAGAGCTCTGCTGGGGTGGATCTGTGACTGTGTCAGGCTGTATAGTCTGGTTAGGAGGAATGTGAACATCTAGCCATCCTTCTAGAAGAGCTCTGCTGGGGGTGGATCTGTGACTGTGTCAGGCTGTATAGTCTGGTTAGGAGGAATGTGAACATCGAGCCATCCTTCTAGAAGAGCTCTGCTGGGGGTGGATCTGTGACTGTGTCAGGCTGTATAGTCTGGTTAGGAGGAATGTGAACATCTAGCCATCCTTCTAGAAGAGCTCTGCTGGGGGTGGATCTGTGACTGTGTCAGGCTGTATGGTCTGGTTAGGAGGAATGTGAACATCTAGCCATCCTTCTAGAAGAGCTCTGCTGGGGGTGGATCTGTGACTGTGTCAGGCTGTATAGTCTGGTTAGGAGGAATGTGAACATCTAGCCATCCTTCTAGAAGAGCTCTGCTGGGGTGGATCTGTGACTGTGTCAGGCTGTATGGTCTGGTTAGGAGGAATGTGAACATCTAGCCATCCTTCTAGAAGAGCTCTGCTGGGGTGGATCTGTGACTGTGTCAGGCTGTATAGTCTGGTTAGGAGGAATGTGAACATCTAGCCATCCTTCTAGAAGAGCTCTGCTGGGGGTGGATCTGTGACTGTGTCAGGCTGTATGGTCTGGTTAGGAGGAATGTGAACATCTAGCCATCCTTCTAGAAGAGCTCTGCTGGGGGTGGATCTGTGACTGTGTCAGGCTGTATAGTCTGGTTAGGAGGAATGTAAACATCTAGCCGTCCTTCTAGAAGAGCTCTGCTGGGGGTGGATCTGTGACTGTGTCAGGCTGTATAGTCTGGTTAGGAGGAATGTGAACATCGAGCCATCCTTCTAGAAGAGCTCTGCTGGGGGTGGATCTGTGACTGTGTCAGGCTGTATAGTCTGGTTAGGAGGAATGTGAACATCTAGCCATCCTTCTAGAAGAGCTCTGCTGGGGGTGGATCTGTGACTGTGTCAGGCTGTATGGTCTGGTTAGGAGGAATGTGAGCTCCCTGACGTACTGTTTTAATGCGTTTGCGGAGAGAGTCAAGCTCTGTCCTGGAATAGGAGGCAGACGGCGGGCAGAAGGCAGGTCTGAGCATATCGCTCCGGTTCGTCTACAGATGGAGGCACTTGAGAAAAGGTTGTAGGATGCCAGATAGTCATCATCCGCCTCTCGCAGGACCATTAGATCTCATTGTTTCCTCAACCGTCTCTCGCAGGAGCATTAGATCTCATTGTTTCCTCAACTGTACACTCTCCATCTCAACTACACATTTCTTACTTGTATCCCCAAGAGACTCCAGTTTTGCCTGATTATTCGTTTTAAAGGTCCAATGCAGCCGTTTTTGTCCCGATATCCAATCATTTCTGGGTAACATTTAAGTATCTTACCAGGATTGTTTTCAATTAAAAAAAAATCTAAAATGAACAGAAACACCTTTGTAGCAAAGAACAATTTCTTAAACAATTTTGCTAGGACTGTCTGGGAGTGGTCTGAGTGTGGAGGGGAAAACTGAAAACTTGCTGTTATTGGCAGAGAGGTTTGGGAATCTGTTTCTTATTGGTCTATTAACTAATTTACAACCTGGTGATATCACCAGGCAGTCCAAACAGGCAGACATTTCAGGCTGCCTTTTCAAACAGCTCTTACACTAAAAGGGCATTATCATCATTTTCACAGTGTTATTCCAACCTCGTGTGGAAATGTATATGAAACACAGGAAATTTAGTTTTTAACTGCACTGGGCCTTTAAAAAAAGAAAAGAAAAATATATTTATATATAATATATCACTTGCCACTTTTGGCCTTTGTCTCCTTTCAAAGCGATGTTTTCTGAGAACAGAATATGTTAGGGCGCTGTTGACGTGTGGAGGACACCCAAAGCCTATAGGGGGCAGAGGAAGTGCGAGATGGACTTCTATCATGCTTGGTGTCACTGTATATTGACTATAGAGCGTATGGAGTGAGTGGGCTTAGTGGTCTGATAGAGGAACGTTACACAGAGTTCATTAGTTCCTGCTTGCTGTTCTTGGCATGTTCCCGGGCCGCACCGCAACGCCACAACCCCCGCGGGCCAGACAATTAGTGGACCGTTGGACTAAATGGTGCTTTTCTTTCTCCCGCCATGAGCACAATGTGATGACATGATTGATGTTCTCTCCCTAAAGAGCCCAGACTCCTTCCTCTGGGACATTATAAATGTAGGCTATATCCCAATAATGTTAAACAGCTTCTTAGTTATCTTGTTAGTCCTAACGGAGAAGAGCGGATGAAGCCATAGCCCCAAAATCACACCACTTTGTTTATGTTCTTCAGCCGTTTTGGTGGCCACCTATGAATATTCAATGCATATTTCAATTTATTTATAGTGTGTTTATTTTAGACGGCCAGTTCCAAGTTCGGTCAGATGACTTTGTATGGTCCTTTTCTGGGGCTGTGCTGAAACAGATCCCGCAGGGATGTGTAATCGAATGACCTTTTGAGATGGAAACAAAAACGAGTTTCCCTTCTGCTGCTGGGAAACAAACAGTAGACGTTTGGCCTGCGATCCTCCCCGAGTCAGAGGGTAGCTACGGCTTGATTGTTTCAGCCTGCTCTCCTCTTACCTTATTGAGCTAGAGAAGGATCATTGGTTCCCCTTCGATCCTCAGAGTCCGAACTGACGTGTTTTTCTCTTTTCACCATTCTTTTTTGAAGTGCGTGGCGTCAGTGTTTCCAATAACAAAGGACCTCGGCGCGGCAAATCGTCTGACGCGACGACGGTGAGTTTAACTGAGAGTCCGGACCCGATGCCCCGGCAGCAAGCGAGCGCAGCAGGCGATTGAACACTTCAGCCCTGATACAAAGTGGCTTTGATATTTTAGCTAGGCAGACCACATTTCCCTAAAGTGCACTTTATCCAAAGTTTTTGATAACGGCTCTCTTTCACTCTTTCCATATTTTCGATCACGACCGAATGCATCTCCAAACGCCGCCTAGTCCCCTGTGCATGTTCGAACCTCTAACCAGGTCCGCCTGGTTGAAATTGAAACCAAACCCGGCAAATAAGAGTGTTAGGAGGCCTGCCTGGTCTCACGGACTGGCCCACCTGTATGCCTGTCCCCGGGGGTATTACTTAGAGGTGATAAACAGAGGGATGAGATGTGAGGGAGGGGATCCAATAGTGGATCAGTCCAACATCCTGCAGTCTCCACCGGCTTCCCATCTGAATTTACAGAGGGGCTCAGAGTTCACGAGACCAACTGACTATTACTCACCCGGTCTCACACACAGGCCCTCAGGGCTCTGGAGCCTACAGGCTTCCCTCGCTTTCTCTCTTCCCTGCCTCTTTACCTCTGCCCTTCTCTTCTCCCTTCTCTGTATTTTCTCTCCTTTACGCCTCGATCCCACCGACAGTGTCGTTGCATTTTGGTACACCAGAAGTACATTAGTTTCCAACGGAGCGCTGCCCTTGCCATTGCATTGCGGAGGCAGTTGCAGTGCGTTCTGTGTGGCTTTATACGCTGGATTTATCGAACGTATGCGTCAATCTGTGTGCGTAGACGCATTGGCAGAAATGGTAGCAGAAGGCGAATGTTGAACGTTTGTTGCACACATATCCCGGTGATGCATCGTACCATTTTAACCCTCTTTCCTCTTTCTCTCTCTCTCTGGCTCTTACTTATCCCTCTCTCTCTCTGCCTCCTCTCTACCTCCTCTGCCTCGTCCACCTCGACCTCCTCTCTCTTTCTCCTCTGCCTCCTCCCATCTTCCCTCTCTCTGTTCCCCTACCCTCTCCCTCCTCTCTCCACCTCACCTCTTTCGCCACTCCTTCTTCTCTCTCTCCTCTCTGTGAGTTATGGCTGAGATGTCATGGTCCCAGAAGAGGTGTGGGACAGGTGGAAAAAATAGGATATATCACACAGCGTGGTGAGCAGGGGAGGCCAGGGAAGGACTTCAAACAGCCAGGCATACTGATTGCTGTTAGCCTGAGAGTTCTCTTGCTTGATTTAGGGGCGGGACGGTCTGCATAGGGCCCCGCAGGCCTTGCAGGGTGCTGGGGTAGAGGACGCCGTGGCTGCAGGCTGGAGAAACTGGTGGGTGACTTGAATCCACACCAAACCAAGCCATGCCACCCTAAAGACATCATACCACCCAGGTTCTGATGGGCATACTGTATTTGATGGTACAATTAAGGATATGCTGGTGTTTTAAAAAGGTCTTTAAGCTATAGGGCTATATACCCAAATGCATGATGGAATGCGGGCCTGCAGGCACGCACACACTAAGAGAACACTCTCAGGGGACACACTCAGGGAACACACTCAGGGAACACACACACGCGCACACACACAACCTAACAGAACAGTTCATGCTTTATATGCCCTTATGAGACACAGAGGTTCAGTTAATGTTTTCTGCATACTTTGTGTGAATAAGTGTTTGGAATGTTTTTCTTGCCGTGTTGTACTTAAGTGACCCGTTTTATTGCGTCGTACAGCTTTGTAGGTGCTGCATTTCTTACTTGTATTAAATGACAAAATTGACAACGTAAAAGTAACAGGCTGGCATAATGCTTTTGGAGAGGCAGGGAAAATTGATTTAATTTGAAAAGCCGAGACTCCGACAGTTTGAGTGTTCCCTTTCTCTGTCTTTTTAGGGGTTCCGTTTTTCTTCTGATCTCAGTCCTGTTGCAGTGTTTCCCTGTAAATAGATTAAGCTCTGTGCTCGGAGCTAGCCTCTGACCTGAGTGCAGTGGAGGTTGCAGTCGGCTCCTTTTTGGGAAAGAGCTTGAAGCCAGGGTCATCAGTGAAGGTGACCTGTTATGAGTTTAAGAAATGAACCCAAGGCCCTCGGTTTCTCTTCCATCCCTGTCTTAAAAAACACTGTGAATCTACAATGAATGGTGAGAAAGGGTTGAGCAAAGTAGTAGCAGTTTTAATCCCCAGGCTTTGCAGGTGTGATCTGTGAAGACAAGAAAGCCTTTTTCCCATTTGGACAGTAGATTTTTCCCTCTTTTTGTTCTGTTTCTTCAATACCTATAAAAAGAAAAAGTCAATCTATGTTTTTGGGTGTGAAGATTATTTATGATATGTGTCATCACCAGGCCTGTTCATATTTCTGACATGATGTGGCGTAAATCAACCATATTTTTATTTCCAAATTCAATGTGGCAGAAAATGTCCCTGTGCGTCTCACTAAATGTTCTATATCAACGAAATGAAGGTTTTTGCTGCTAGAATCAACATGGTTTGACTTTATTGGTGTTGATATTTCTCTGATTCGGGTCTGGAACAATGACATCAGCCCGTGTCACAGTGGTCTGTGATTATGAGTGACGGCCAGTCTTGTAAAAGTGGGTCTTTTCGCCGGGCTGTGGAGGGTTCCAGCTGTAGGGACTAGTTTTCCACAATACACCCTCACTTTGGTTGGAATAACCAGGGAAAGGAGGGTGTGTGGTTAAGCGTACGTGCACACACACACACAAACACAAACACAAACACACACACACACACACACACACACACACACACACACACACACACACACACACACACACACACACACACACACACACACACACACACACACACACACACCCTTTCATTCCAGGGTTTGTCTATCTTCCCTATTACAAGCCTCATTAAAAAATCCAACATAGTCGACGTGGGCTGATCAAATGGATGGATGAGTTCATTTATTTTCCACACGCTGTTTGATGCTATTTAATCAACAAAGTTTCCCGCTAAGCCGATCCCCTTCAAATTCCCCACGCACAAACCTTTCAGAGGAATCAGTCATTGCTGTTTGTTCTGTTTTCTTTCCTCCACCTCTTCTCCACTTTAATAAATAGACTGCGGCCCTGCGACGACTCCGCCAAAATGTGCTGCTCGCCGCTTGCACATCAAATATCCCAGCCGTGACCTCTGTGTGTTCTCCTGCCTGGGTCTTTTTCTGTTTTACTAATAACACTCTGAGTGGATTTCACCATCGCTAGGCAACACTGTGTCCATATCTTTCTGTTAGGCGACTATATTTTTGTACAGAAGTGAGCTCATTCAGACCAGAGAGAGAGAGAAACAAAACTTAATTTAGATTGAGATCTGCCGGTGGAAGATGACAGAAAGATCCAGAAGGAAGATCACTTTGAACAGATACATGTGGCCTAAACATCCAGGATTGTTATGTCGGACACTTGCTAAGATTGTTAGACGTGTATCCATTTCTATATGAGTAAGTGATGACTTATTTATTTTTTGAGCCATATCAGGTCATAATAGGAGCCTATTGTCAGTGTTGAAGATGGGCCTATGGGCTAGCCTGGTCCCAGATCTGTGTGTGCTGTATAGACAACTCTTATGGTTGTTTGGCATGACAATGACCATACTGTATATAGGACCTAGCAAGATGGCACACAGATCTGCGACCAGGCTATTTCTAGGCCTCAATAGTATGAAACAACTACCACCCTCTCTCTTTGTAAAGGACTCTTTATGCTGGGGGAAATAGGGAGATATGTTTCTATGACATAGTCATTAGTCTGTTATTTCCCACTAATAATTACGTCATTGATTCGCTGCTGCATCATCAGAGTCGCGGCCGGGGAACTCTAATGAGGTCCAAATAAATAGTGGAACCCGGGGAACATTCTGGACTGTTTGGTTAGAACTGCTGGAGGACCAGTGATCTCACCAGTTGGGTGGTCAACCCTGGCTGTGGAGAACAGAGCTCTTGGTCACACTCTTCAGAGAAACAGTCCCGCGAACAAATAAACGTACGCTAATGGCGGCACTCGGCGTTGAGGCGGAGCCGGGTTGCCGGGGCAAGGTCGACGATTGATTTATCACCCGTCCGCTTTGCTCCAGCTGCGAGCCAACGGTAGGGTGGTCAGGTAACAACTTAGTAGGGCTTAGGGATGAGGACGGAGGGGTGGGGGTGGTGTTCGTGTCACGAAAATGGGTGTCGTCATACATGAAGACACGCCCGACTTTTGTCTGGTGTCACTGAGCTTTGAGTAGCAGTTACAGAGAGTGGATATGACCAACTGACTTGGTGGCTGGAGTTTGACACGACTCTGCCCCACAGACTTGGACATAGGGAGGATTCTTCATGTACTAGATATAAGAAAATACACCTTGTATACCTTCAATCCTAACACCTTAAAACAAGTCTGTTGGTGGTTCACGGATAGTTTTCAGGTTCAGTGTTATGGTGCTTTGGAACGCTGAACGTGTCAAGTGCTACTGCTGGCTGCCGTGTTGTACCCTCTCTCATTGAAGAATAGCCTAATTTGACTTGAGTCACACTACTGTTATTTTCCACAAATCTCTCTCTTCTCTGAAGGTGTTCTGTGGAAGCCCTCCTTTCTGTAACAGTCTCAGTACATGTACATATTTAGTCACTTCCTCTGAGTCGGATGTTTATAGGTCAGAGTAGGGACACTGATCTAAGGTCAGTTTAAAATGTTCTTTCCTTATGATTAAGGTTAGGATTTGGGGAGGGTAAGCTGGTCCTGGATCAGTACACAGGGTCTGCCTCAGCTTGTATAACCGGGTTCATGCCCACTTGGTGACTGTGACACTCTAAACTTCTGACTCAGATGGAAAATATTTTCTGAAAGGCCTGGGAACTTGCCAGAGGTTTGTGGACAGAACTCTGGGCGAGAAGGTGGTGGGCAGCACAGGTCTTTCCATATGCAGTCATTTTAATAGCTTTTGGGGAAAAGGACATTTGAAATGACGTATTCTGAATATCTCACAGCAGTTACGCTTCTCTCCTGCTTCTTTCTCATAGAGATCATCTGACGAATGTGATCAAGTTGTAATTGAGAAAGATCTGGGAACAACCAATCCAGCGGGAGAAGCTGGTTAAAACCACGTCATTATCCAGGATAATGTCTACATTATCTGGGAATGTCTACTGTGCAGACTAGCGCTGCTGCAGGAGTATGAATTCACTGCCCACCCCATTCATAATGACACTGCTCTGTGATCGAGTGACAAAAAATTGCCAAGGCGGGAAAATGCTAGACGGGCCTCCTGTTTGACAAATCCTGACCTGAACACGATCGATCATATGCCATCTCCTTGTCCCACCTGATGGTAGTTGCATCCCTCTCTGTCTGGGACACAGTGTCACTACGGCAGATTGGAAGGGGACAAAGTAACAATGAGGCGAAGGAGATTCAGGTTAGGGCAAGCGACAGAGATGGCCGCCGCTTCGCGTTCCTAGGAAACTATGCAGTTTTTAGTTTTTTTTATGTGTTATTGCTTACATTAGTACCCCAGGTCATCTTAGGTTTCATTACATACAGTCGAGAAGAACTACTGAATATAAGAGCAGCATCAACTCACCATCAGTACGACCAAGAATATGACTTTCGCGAAGCGGATCCTGTGTTCTGCCTTTCACCCAGGACAACGGAATGGATCCCAGCCGGCGACCCAAAAAAACGACTTCGTAAAAGAGGGAAACGTAGCGGTCTTCTGGTCAGACTCCGGAGACGGGCACATCGTGCACCACTCCCCAGTATACTTCTCGCCAATGTCCAGTCTCTTGACAACAAGGTTGATGAAATCCGAGCAAGGGTAGCATTCCAGAGGGACATCAGAGACTGTAACGTTCTTTGCTTCACAGAAACATGGCTCACTGGAGAGACGCGATCGGAGTCGGTGCAGCCAGCTGGTTTCTCCACGCATCGCGCAGACAGAAACAAACATCTTTCTGGTAAGAAGAGGGGCGGGGGCGTATGCCTTATGTCTAACGAGACGTGGTGTGGTCACAACAGCATACAGGAACTCAAGTCTTTCTGTTCACCTGATTTAGAATTCCTCACAATCAAATGTCGACCGCATTATCTACCAAGGGAATTATCTTCGATTATAATCACAGCCGTATATATTCCCCCCCAAGCAGACACATCGATGGCTCTGAACAAACTTTATTTGACTCTTTGCAAACTGGAATCCATACATCCTGGGGCTGCATTCATTGTAGCTGGGGATTTTAACAAGGCTAATCTGAAAACAAGACAGAAACTAAACGAAGAAGCTCCCACGCTGAGGTCTGTTTAACGCTGGTCCGACCAATCTGATTCCACACTCCAAGACTGCTTCCATCACGTGGACTGGGATATGTTTCATATTGCGTCAGACAACAACATTGACGAATACGCTGATTCGGTGTGCGAGTTCATTAGAACGTGCGTTGAAGATGTCGTTCCCATAGCAATGATTAAAACATTCCCAAACCAGAAACCGTGGATTGATGGCAGCATTCGCGTGAAACTGAAAGCGCGAACCACTGCTTTTAATCAGGGCAAGGTGACCGGAAACATGACCGAATACAAACAGTGTAGCTATTCCCTCCGCAAGGTAATCAAACAAGCTATGCGTTAGTATAGAGACAAAGTAGAATCTCAATTCAACGGCTCAGACACAAGAGGTATGTGGCAGGGTATACAGTCAATCACGGATTACAAAAAGAAAACCAGCCCCGTCACGGACCAGGATGTCTTGCTCCCAGGCAGACTAAATAACTTTTTTGCCCGCTTTGAGGACAATACAGTGCCACTGACACGGCCTGCAACCAAAACATGCAGCCTCTCCTTCACTGCAGCCGAGGTGAGTAAAACATTTAAACGTGTTAACCCTCGCAAGGCTGCAGGCCCAGACGGCATCCCCAGCCGCGCCCTCAGAGCATGCGCAGACCAGCTGGCTGGTGTGTTTACGGACATATTCAATCAATCCCTATCCCAGTCTGCTGTTCCCACATGCTTCAAGAGGGCCACCATTGTTCCTGTTCAAAAGAAAGCTAAGGTAACTGAGCTAAACGACTACCGCCCCGTAGCACTCACTTCCGTCATCATGAAGTGCTTTGAGAGACTAGTCAAGGACCATATCACCTCCACCCTACCTGACACCCTAGACCCACTCCAATTTGCTTACCGCCCAAATAGGTCCACAGACGATGCAATCTCAACCAAACTGTACACTGCCCTAACCCATCTGGACAAGAGGAATACCTATGTGAGAATGCTGTTCATCGACTACAGCTCGGTATTTAACACCATAGTACCCTCTAAGCTCGTCATCAAGCTCGAGACCCTGGGTCTCGACCCCGCCCTGTGCAACTGGGTACTGGACTTCCTGACGGGCCGCCCCCAGGTGGTGAGGGTAGGCAACAACATCTCCACCCCGCTGATCCTCAACACTGGGGCCCCACAAGGGTGCGTTCTGAGCCCTCTCCTGTACTCCCTGTTCACCCACGACTCCGTGGCCACGCACGCCTCCAACTCAATCATCAAGTTTGCGGACGACACAACAGTGGTAGGCTTGATTACCAACAACGACGAGACGGCCTACAGGGAGGAGGTGAGGGCCCTCGGAGTGTGGTGTCAGGAAAATAACCTCACACTCAACGTCAACTAAACTAAGGAGATGATTGTGGACTTCAGGAAACAGCAGAGGGAACACCCCCCTATCCACATCGATGGAACAGTAGTGGAGAGGGTAGCAAGTTTTAAGTTCCTCGGCATACACATGACGACAAACTGAATTGGTCCACCCACACAGACAGCATCGTGAAGAAGGCGCAGCAGCGCCTCTTCAACCTCAGGAGGCTGAAGAAATTCGGCTTGTCACCAAAAGCACTCACAAACTTCTACAGATGCACAATCGAGAGCATCCTGGCGGGCTGTATCACCGCCTGGTACGGCAACTGCTCCGCCCACAACCGTAAGTCTCTCCAGAGGGTAATGAGGTCTGCACAACGCATCACCGGGGGCAAACTACCTGCCCTCCAGGACACCTACACCACCTGATGTTACCGGAAGGCCATAAAGATCATCAAGGACAACAACCACCCGAGCCACTGCCTGTTCACCCCGCTATCATCCAGAAGGCGAGGTCAGTACAGGTGCATCAAAGCTGGGACCGAGAGACTGAAAAACTACTTCTATCTCAAGGCCATCAGACTGTTAAACAGCCACCACTAACATTGAGTGGCTGCTGCCAACACACTGACTCAACTCCAGCCACTTTAATAATGGGAATTGATGGGAAATTATGTAAAATATATCACTAGCCACTTTAAACAATGCTACCTAATATAATGTTTACATACCCTACATTATTCATCTCATATGTATACGTATATACTGTACTCTATATCATCTACTGCATCTTTATGTAATACATTTACATTTACATTTAAGTCATTTAGCAGACGCTCTTATCCAGAGCGACTTACAAATTGGTGCATTCACCTTATGACATCCAGTGGAACAGCCACTTTACAATAGTGCATCTAAATCTTTTAGGGGGGGTGAGAAGGATTACTTATCCTATCCTAGGTATTCCTTAAAGAGGTGGGGTTTCAGGTGTCTCCGGAAGGTGGTGATTGACTCCGCTGTCCTGGCATCGTGAGGGAGTTTGTTCCACCATTGGGGGGCCAGAGCAGCGAATACATGTATCACTAGCCACTAACTCTGCCACTTTGTTTACATACTCATCTCATATGTATATACTGTACTCGATACCATCTACTGTATCTTGCCTATGCCGCTCTGTACCATCACTCATTCATATATCTTTATGTACATATTCTTTATCCCCTTACACTTGTGTGTATAAGACAGTAGTTTTGGAATTGTTAGTTAGATTACTTACTTATTATTATTACTGCATTGTCGGAACTAGAAGCACAAGCATTTCGCTACACTCGCATTAACATCTGCTAACCATGTGTATGATTTTCGGTTTGCGACCGCTAGCAAATTAGCGTGTGGGAACTCAAAGGGTTTCTGGGGAAGGTAGCTTCATCATTCAAACGTCTACTTAAGTTTTCCCTGTGAGATTGATTCACTCTTTTCACTTCTTCGCACAGCTTCATCTTCTTTGTCATTCCATTTGCTGGCATTGCATGTGCCATGTCCCTGATCTTGCAAATGGTCTCACTAGTTTCGCTTCCCAATGGCTTCTTCTTTGAGGTTCCATTTGCTTCTCTTGCACTCTCTCACAAATGGCTGGTGAGGTGTTTGGTCGGTTTCTCCTATCTTTTTTTCCAGAGGGGGTTTGTGACAAAGATGAGGTGGTCAGGATGGGATCACAAAGACAGTCCAGCTGGAGGAGAGTGGAGAGAGATATGCGGCAAACTGCCATTCATGTATTAAAGAGTACAATTCAACAGTCAGGATTGACTAAGTCATATCCTTTTGATGGAAGTCTAAGTTTGGAACTCTGGAACTTCTTCAGGTTGTGTAGTACCTTAGCTTGGTCTCAGATCTGTTTGTGCCGTCTTGCCAACTCCTGTGGTCATTGGCGCGACCGCACATGATAGCACGGACAGATCTGGGACCAGGCTTGTGTAGTACTACCTCAACCATCTAGTGATTTAAAGAGATGTTAACCCAATGCATGGACTCCTCTGCCAATGATGGTTTGGGAAGAAAGGCCATATACCTAAATGAGTGTCTAATGTTTATTTATGTGGCTGAACTGGAGAAGTGCCAATAGGCTGATTCTCCAGTCACACATTTAACAGTATTATATAGCGACACTGGGAGAAAAGGGGTCATACCTGGCATCGCTCGGGGCTTTCCATGTGTTATACACGTTGGAATAGTTAGTGTTTTGGGTGACACAGTATTGCCGTTCCTCTCATCTCAGGCACGTCCCATGATTCATATGCAATTTGTGCTCTGAAACAGCAGACCAAGAATACACAGACGATCTCTGTGTAGATCTGTATTGTGGTCGAGGCTAAACAACTTGTTTTCCCTGTGCACGTGGCAGTCTACTGTTAACCATTTAAATACTGTCGCAGCTCGGAGACCTTGATAAAAGCTGTAGTTTTTGTCTGAGAGTGAGAAAGAGGAGGGAGAGAGAGAGAGAGAGAGAATTCTCCGATTTATTGTATTTAAATGTTTTATTTTTTATAGATGCCATAAAGCACGTAGGAGGTATTCCCGCCGTCAGTCCAGGCCGCTGTCTTGCTCGGAGGATCTTGGCTTTGATTAGCTGCTCTACATCTGGAACGAATGTGGCGCTCCGCTCGTGACAGTCGTTAGTAACACACACACATGCGTGCGCACGCACGCACGCACGCACGCGCACGCACGCACGCACGCACGCACGCACACACACACACACACACACACACACACACACACACACACACACACACACACACACACACACACACACACACACACACACACACACACACACACACACACACACAAGCAGCAGAAATGAGACCCACATTAAAAGGCAATGGGCAGGAATTCCCAGACGCCAGAAAAGAGGAGTGGTCTATGGATGTGCCAACTATGTGACGGAGAGGGCGAGGCACGACCCGGAGAGGGAGATTTAACACCTCTTCACACATTCTTTGTCATGTTAGGACAACTGTACGGAAAGTAAATATAATTATTTAGGAAAAGCCTATTCCTTTTTACAAACCCAGTCTTTTCTCTCTCATTTGCACCAATAATGTCAGTGCGCTGAAGGCAGTGTGAATGTTATATTACAGGGTCTGGCACAATCTCAAACATGAGCGATAGAGGCATATGTGTATAAAAGTATACTAAACAACCATTTGCAGCGGAATATGAACGAGATGACAGATTAAAAGCGAGCTGTTTTCAAAACACACTGAGGAATGGGAATGCATTG
The DNA here is from genome assembly GCF_023373465.1 of Oncorhynchus keta. Lineage (NCBI taxonomy): Eukaryota > Metazoa > Chordata > Actinopteri > Salmoniformes > Salmonidae > Oncorhynchus > Oncorhynchus keta. The sequence goes on along the minus strand of NC_068452.1, from coordinate 2,772,254 downwards.
CAATGCGGTGAACCTTAATTGAACTTTAATGATCATTTACCCTTTTAACAAAATTAGCTCGATTTGAATGTGGCCTTGTTTAGCTCGCTTCACCACCAGAGAGGGAACAGCTGTGAAAGAAGAGGCAGAATAAAAAGCCCTTGTTCATGTATTTCTTTCTTTCTTTTCCCATTTTGTTGGTCATCTGTTCTCATTGGCTAAGGGATTGCCAGTGCTGTAGAGCCCTATGGATTGAATGACCCTGAGTCTGCTTTTAAAGGGAGCAGCAAAGCCTGTCCACGGCTAATTGTGCTTGGAATAGCTGGATAAAAAACTCAACCCAAGACAATTCAACCCTACGTATATCGCCCGTTAAGCACAGCATGTGCAATATCACATCCACAGCATCTTCGAATAAACAATTACAAGTGCCAACTTTCCTCCTGACCCTTTTGTCAGCAATTAAAAAGACTGCTAGCTGACAACTGTCCTCACTGTGGGGATGTTATTGGTCTTAAAGGGAGGAGTGCGTTTGATGATCGTCTTTGAATGATTTAAAGGGGATGTGAAGATTAGCTGGCTGCCTCTCCGTCTCATACTCCAGTATAAAGAGTCACTCATCGAGTTACTCATCAACCAGTGGCGTCCGACCACCGGCGTGGGTGAATGTGGAGACTGAGGAAGAAGCTCTCCGGTCCAACACGTTGGTCTGACGCACACACGTAGGTGGGCGCACTCAACACACACACACAAACATACTTTTTCTCTTTGATGGAGACAACTCACCACCCCACAGCAGCAGCCCAGGGCAGGGCGTCAGAGACCGAAGTGTCGCCCGGCTCCAGCTCATCTGCACCTCGTCTGTTTCTCAACGGGGCCCCAGATCACCTCCAGATGTCCCCTAGCTCATAGCCCTGTCCTGGGCCCAGCGAGTCAGTGGGAGAGGCTCCTTGGTCCTCCACTCACAACAACCACATCCAGATTGCCTGGCAGTGACACGCTCATTCGCAAACTATTAATTGTGCATTTTGTCCCTTGGAAAACCACAAACTAATACGCAGTAAAAATAAGCAGTAATAAGCAGTAAAAACTCCATGTAAGCGAAGTAAACTATGATTTCACCAGCAGGCTCACCCCCCCATCTTAACTACTTGATTGTTTGAGAATGAGACAATGCTTGGAAACAAACTTTTGGTTTAAGTCGTTCTCATTACCGTGTCTTTGAGTAATCTGCCTCTTTAAAGTGTCTTAGATGACATTAAATGGTCTTAGCTGGCGTTAAGCTTTTAAAATGGACGCTGTTAGACTGCGCAACACACTCCAGCATTGTACATTTGTCTTGTTCCTTTCCAAACGTCCATCAGATGGTTGAGTCCTGTGGCCTGTTAAGGTCAAGGAGGGAATATAATGTTGTTCTTGCACTGAGGTAAAACATGTTTTGTCACTTCTCCTTCACTTAAAGCTTGCATTTTCACCATTTTGGGTGTTTGCCATAGTGTGGATTTGACTGAATTCCAGCATCGATCGACCTCCCTGTGTTTGACCCAGAACTTCTCTTCAGGTGCCTTGACACCACCGACCTCACTAGCTCCTCCTCAGAAGCTAAGGGGTTAACTCTATACTGACCGTACCTTCGTTCACATACCCGTGTCACTGCTATTACTTTTCAAGGAGTGTTACCTCACCACAGTGGTATGTGTACAATTTAACGCCGAACTGGCCTTAACGTCTTAATATCGCTCTGTAATATCCCCCAGGAGGGCTTCATCGCAGATTGCCCCATGGGGAAGGGAAAGTGCATTTGCCATGTGGTGAGGTTGCAATTTCAGCTGGCACTTTCCCTTTTGGTGGAGGGCAAAGGATTCCCTGCAATTTAATGCTACTTTGTCCCTGGTTCAGCTCTCGCTTGGCTCAGCCGGGCCTCGTTGGCTAACGTGAGTGACAGCGAGAACAAATCTCCCACTCTGTTTACTTAATCACTAACGACTCCGGTTTGGAAGCCACATCCAACGGTTTGGAACCCGCCGGGGATCTCGGTGGAGTAAATGTATTTAAAGTACCGCCTTTTCTTCGCCACCCGTCTGGAGGTAAAGTGGGTCACCCCATATATCGAGTGGAAGGGCTTAGGCCTACCCGCCACCTCAGTCCAGCAGGTGGTTCCCATTTCGGCTAAAGAGCAGAGACCTTCATCTACTCTCCCTTTTAATAGAGAGAATATTCACTGCTGTTACGTTTGAACATTCCACACATATGGAATTATACGGGGCATGTGTTCACACTCGGGTTATGAATAGGACCGGTTCATATGAGTGGGACAGGGTGGCTGAGGGGAGGCACAAGCTACCTGTGGTGGGCTGGGGTTGGGTACATTTCACACAGTCAAATCGAACTCGTGTTAAGCATAGGCTTAGAAACACTGTGCAATGGCATTGAAACGAGGCAGCCTGGAGACGGGTCGTTTTCCAATGATTTCATCCATAGAGAGAAAAAGGGGAGTGGGGGGGGAGCTTTGGAAGAAGCAGCCAGTTGAACAACGCAGCAGGGACTCATTATAAGTCATTCATCACAGCTGATGCAGAGAAACGGGGAGACGGAGCTAGGAAAAGAGAGGGAGGCTTCATGTTTGAATTAGGTAATGCTTCATTAGCATCTCAAGTCTTTGGTGAGCTTTTGAAGGGCGTCGTTCCATAAGTGAAAATGTGAGGATGTGATGGGGGGGACTCCAGACACCAGGCTTGTTCACAGTCTCTCGGCGATGGGAACGCACGCCTCTTTAGGCTGTTGAAAATGCGGCGCACACATGTTTTACAGTGGAATTGTTGGGGATGGTGGAATTGTTTATTCATATCTGTAAAGACACCTTAATAAGCACATTTTAAATGGCATTTGTCTAATTGTCAATAAAAGTCAGGGGAGTGTCATTGCGAAGTTGTAGCCTACTTATTACGTTTGAATTGAAGTTGGTCTTATCGTACATTTTGGGGGGCAAGTGTGATTTGCTTCCATGAAGTAATGTATGTATTAGATATTGCTTGATATTAAGTCCATCTCATATTGCCGTACTGTAATCCTAGAACACTGTAGTCATGTGAGTCCCATCTTCTGTTCCAGCCCTTTGCCACAAGTGTCTGACATCACCCGTGAAGATTACTCATCTGAGTTAACACCATGGTTTGACCAATGGCGATCATGTAACCCTCAGAGACAACCGATCTCAATCAGAGACTGAAAGAGCAGCTCAAAGGCTTGAATCACAATATGATTATTTGAAACTGCGGCGGATGAGTATCACCTATCTGACCTTGTTTCCAAGATAAGGCTTTTGAAATGCTTCAAAAGAGGAAATCCTGTTTCTGTCCACTCTATTTGATCTGTTGTTCTATGTGTGAAATCCACAAGACAAACACATGGAGTGGAAGGTTTGATTAAAGTCATCTTCACGGCTCCCTCCCTGTAATAGTACGGCGAGCTTCAAAAGCAGTTTGGCCTCACAAATGAGCTCGTTTAGCCTCGTTTCGTTGAACGTTGAAGGTTCGCTCTCTGTGTTGTGTCTCTCAGATCGCCTACGCTCAGATGAACAACCAAGTCCTTTTGATCTAGCCAATCATCTTATTTTTCTCATCTGTTATGGTTTTGGCTTAATACTGTTCCAATTTGATTCTAGGTGGCTGCTGTTCCGTTTTCCAACCAGGCTGTGTAAAAAAATGTTTTTTTTCTGGAGGCCTACGTCATGAGAGAAAGGCAGAATTCCCACAAAGTAAACAGTAATAATACACAGTGTACAACATATTAGGAACACCTGCTCTTTCCGTGACATAGACGGACCAGGTGAATCCAGGTGAAAGCTATGATCCCTTATTGATGTCACTTGTTAGATCCACTTCAATCAGTGTAGATGAAGGTGTAGGAGACAGGTTAACGAAGGATTTTTAAGCCTTGAGACAATTGAGACACGGATTGGCTATGTGTGCCATTTAGATGGTGAATGGGCAAGACAAAAGATTTAAGTGCCTTTGACCAGAGTATGGTAGTAGCTGCCAGGCGCACTGGTTTGTGTCAAGCACTGCAACGCTGCTGGGTGTGTATCAAGAATGGCCCACCACCCAAAGAACATCCAGCCAACTTGACACAACCTTTGGAAGCATTGGAGTCAACCAGCATCACTGTGGAAGGGCTTTCGACACCTTGTAGAGTCCACGCCCCAACGAATTGAGGCTGTTCTGAGGGCTAAATGTGGTGCCACTCAATATTATGAAGGTGTTCCTAATGTTTTATACACTCGGTGTATGTTATGCTAGGATCCACGGCAGCAAAGTGTTTGTTTTAAAAGACACAAAGTGAAATGTTGCGGAAGAGCAAAGGAGACCTACTGTGTTACTGTACCTACCTGTCTGTGTTCTGTTGTCAGGGTGAAGTACAGTAGACACAAGGTGAATGATATTGAATAGTCTTCCCAGGGGGTTCGTGCACTGACTGGCGTGTGGATGGGGTCTGATACTGGCTGGAGGACAGAGTCCAGACAGATACAGATCTCGACATCCCAGGGCACGCCGGTGTTTCATCTTACCGCTCCCTCCCTATGGCAGCTTCTGTTTCTATGGCTCTCTGCCAGCCGAGGCCATATAGGAAGGAACATCAGCCTTTGTACACACTACTGTTTTGACCTTTCAGTCACAACATAACCGTATTTGATCTATACAGAGGTGTCTTGAACACAACGGCAAGAACATGTAACCACACATCCACGCCAGTTGAGGATACTGACTGTCTGGTCAGTGTGCTGCCCTGTGCGGTACAATGCGCTGTAATTCAGCTACATCGCCACCAGTGGGCAGTAGCGGAGACGACAGCTGAGATGGTTCTGATGATGAAATGGGAGGTTTTGTGGGGACTGAGTTGTGGATTTGAAGGGAGGTTTTGGGAGGAGGGAAAGTCGTAAATGTCAATTAAAGTTTGTTAATTTGTTTTGCACTTTAGAGGTGGTTTCCCTATCTGTAAGCGATCACCACCTACTCGTGTTCCTCATCAGCGGTGAGGGCATTCTGTAATTATACAGCATCTGCACTCGCAGCTGTGGAGACGATTGCGGCATAATATTCCCCTAAACCCCTCTTCTTTTCACTTAGATTTCCTATGTACTTTGTGATGGCATTTAGATAGGTTGCGCTTATGTATGTTAAGTACATGAGCGTGTGTGTGCACGCGCCTGTCTGTTTCTCACAACAGTGTGTGCGTGAGCACTTGTCCGTATGTGCGTGAATCCGTTTGTGTGTGTGCACGATTGCAGAATGTATTGGTGTGTGTTTTGGTGGTAAAATACCTTCCTTGGTGTCCAGAAGCTACGTGGGGAGGGGGGTATTTTTCCTGTATGGATGTTTTTTCAGGAACACTGTACCCAAACATTTATTCTGGCGTGAGCTACAACAGAACATAGTCCTGCCACGGCCCAAGTTTGTGGGTTTTAAACATTTTAATAGAGGGACTTTTACCACAATAGTATCTCCACCTCTCTCTCTCTGTCTGTCTGTCTCGCTCACTCTCTCCCTCACTCTCTCTCTCTCTCTCTCGCGCTCTCTCTCTCTCTCTCTCTCTGTCTCTCTCACTCTCTCTCTCTCTCTCTCTCTCTCTCTCTCTCTCTCACTCTCACTCTCACTCTCACTCTCTCACTCTGCCTCGCTGCCTGCCAGCCTACCCCCTCTCTCTCTCTCGCTGCCTGCCTGCCTGCCTGCCCGCCTACCCCTCTCTCTCTCTCTCTCTCTCTCTCTCTCTCTCTCTCTCGCGCTCTCTGTCTGTCTCACTCACTCTCTCTCTCTGTCTCTCTCGCTCACTCTCTCCCGCTCACTGTCTCGCTCCCGCTCACTCTCTCTCTCTCTCTCTCTCTCTCTCTCTCTCTCTCACTCACTCACTCACTCACTCACTCACTCACTCACTCACTCACTCACTCACTCACTCACTCACTCACTCACTCACTCACTCACTCACTCACTCACTCACTCACTCACTCACCACTCACTCACTCTCTCGCTGCCTGCCTGCCTGCCCGCCTACCTCTCTCTCACTCTCTCTCGCTACCTGCCTGCCTGCCCGCCTACCTCTCTCTCTCTCTCTCTCTCTCTCTCTCTCTCTCTCTCTCTCTCTCTCTCTCTAACCCACAGTTTATAATGGTATCATAAATGAAAGTAATATAGAGTTATAAATAAAAACAGCTCCAGGGAAGCTTTCAGAAGGGAAAATAACATGTTGTGTATGTTTGAAGGTGACTTTATTATTTCACCTACTTGCTGTTATTTTAGTCTTTCTATGAAATGCTATGGAACGTTTACAAGCCAATGATATCACCCCTATCAGAGGTGTTATGGACTTCTTCTGATCCAATCAAAACTTTGAACCCAGTTCACAGCATAGATCAGCAGCAGATTTCAGATGCACTGTGGTAAGTTAAAGGGACTCGGAGCCCTGGGACATGTAAGGAACCATTCTAAAGGGCAATCATGCTAAAGGAAGCCCAGCATGCAAAGCGCTTTTTTAATACTCAATACCAAAACTGTCTCTTGTTACACATTCCTGTACTCCGAGTGGCTAAACAACAGCTGGCGGTGGAATCGGTTTTCCATAATAAAACGTCTCCATCATAGTTTTCTGTTTGAGACACATGTTTCCTTCTCCTTCTCCACTGTCAATGGACAGTGAGGGACGTTATTATGGATGGTGAATCGTCACTCTGGACCCAGACAAGGGTCCTGGCAGAATGTGTGTGTGTGTGTGTTTGTTCCGGGTTAAACAGGCCCTGTCTGCACATCAAAGTCCCACTATAACTCTTAGCAGTCAGTTAGACACACTCTGTGTACTGCTGGGAAGCTCCGCTCAGCTCCACAGGGGTGCAGTATAACTTAGTCCAGATTTGTTTTGTTGGTGAGAAACATAGTCTCCGCGGGTGGTGTTTACATTGACAATACCTACAGGGTGTTTTTACAGTACTGCTGTGCCAGGCCAGCTAGATCCTGGAAACAACCTAATGCTTACTGCGTCTGTGCCCTCTGAAATCGGTCCAGAGGGCACAGATGCAGTTGTACTGTTCCGCTTTTCCCTAATAACGATAACAGCATGGTCGTTTAGCCGGCACTTGTATGCAAAACGATTTACAGAACTGTCAACCAATTCTTAGTTTATGTGGCCCTTGTGGAAACCCACAATCCTGGTGTTCTTAGCACCTTGCTCTAAACTTGGAGGCACAAGTGAAATGTTCCCCCATTTCAATGTGTTACCACCTCCTCCTCCAAGGTCTTGGTAAGGTAGTGTAGTTTTTGTGGGTCCATGCCCATGATGGGTCCCGTGCTCCTCTGCCGTTTTTCTGCTGGCACCCTCATGCTCATCACACTCTCATTGTTCAGTGGCACCTGGCCATGCTGGGGAGCTGCTGGATCAATCTGTCGCAGTCATCCCCCTCTTCAAAGGGGGAGACACCCTGGACCCAAACTGCTATAGACCTATATCCATCCTGCCCTGCCTATCTACGGTCTTCGAAAGCCAAGTCAACAAACAGGTCACTGACCATCTCGAATCCCACCGTACCTTCTCCGCTGTGCAATCTGGTTTCCGAGCCGGTCACGGGTGCACCTCAGCCACACTCAAGGTACTAAACGATATCATAACCGCCATCGATAAAAGACAGTACTGTGCAGCCGTCTTCATCGACCTCGCCAAGGCTTTCGACTCTGTCAATCACCATATTCTTATCGGCAGACTCAACAGCCTCGGTTTTCGGATGACTGCCTTGCCTGGTTCACCAATTACTTTGCAGACAGAGTTCAGTGTGTCAAATCGGAGGGCATGCTGTCCGGTCCTCTGGCAGTCTCTATGGGGGTGCCACAGGGTTCAATTCTCGGGCCGACTCTTTTCTCTGTATATATCAATGATGTTGCTCTTGCTGCGGGCGATTCCCTGATCCACCTCTACGCAGACGACACCATTCTATATACTTTCGGCCCGTCATTGGACACTGTGCTATCAAACCTCCAAACGAGCTTCAATGCCATACAGCACTCCTTCCGTGGCCTCCAACTGCTCTTAAACGCGAGTAAAACCAAATGCATGCTTTTCAACCGATCGCTGCCTGCACCCGCATGCCCGACTAGCATCACCACCCTGGATGGTTCCGACCTTGAATATGTGGACATCTATAAGTACCTAGGTGTCTGGCTAGACTGCAAACTCTCCTTCCAGACTCACATCAAACATCTCAATCAAAAATCAAATCAAGAGTCGGCTTTTATTCCGCATCAAAGCCTCCTTCACTCACGCTGCCAAGCTTACCCTAGTAAAACTGACTATCCTACCGATCCTCGACTTTGGCGATGTCATCTACAAAATGGCTTCCAACACTCTACTCAGCAAACTGGATGCAGTCTATCACAGTGCCATCCGTTTTGTCACTAAAGCACCTTATACCACCCACCACTGCGACCTGTATGCTCTAGTCGGCTGGCCCTCACTACATATCCGTCGCCAGACCCACTGGCTCCAGGTCATCTACAAGTCCATGCTAGGTAAAGCTCCGCCTTATCTCAGTTCACTGGTCACGATAGCAACACCCATCCGTAGCACGCGCTCCAGCAGGTGTATCTCACTGATCATCCCTAAAGCCAACACCTCATTTGGCCGCCTTTCGTTCCAGTACTCTGCTGCCTGTGACTGGAACGAATTGCAAAAATCGCTGAAGTTGGAGACTTTTATCTCCCTCACCAACTTCAAACATCAGCTATCCGAGCAGCTAACCGATCGCTGCAGCTGTACATAGTCTATAGGTAAATAGCTCACCCATTTTCACCTACCTCATTCCCATACTGTTTTTATACTGTTTTTATTTATTTACTTTCCTGCTCTTTTGCACACCAATATCTCTACCTGTACATGACCATCTGATCATTTATCACTCCAGTGTTAATCTGCAAAATTGTATTATTCGCCTACCTCATGCCTTTTGCACACATTGTATATAGACTGCGCATTTTTTCTACTGTGTTATTGACTTGCTAATTGTTTATTCCATGTGTAACTCTGTGTTGTCTGTTCACACTGCTATGCTTTATCTTGGCCAGGTCGCAGTTGCAAATGAGAACTTGTTCTCAACTAGCCTACCTGGTTAAATAAAGATGAAATAAAAAATAAAAAATCTGGCAACCCTCTGAAGCAATATCCTGAATGGCTGCGGCCTGGTGGGTATGAAAGACCTAGGTTTGGTTCTGAGAATCTGGCAACCGGCCAGTATACTACGTTCCTCTGTGTGCCTGACCTGCGCTTTGGGTTTCTTCTCTTTTAAAGAGGCATCATTTGAATTTGTATGTCCCTTGAGATGATTTCCAAGAACTTCCATGAGGCTCCAAGAACATCGACGTTCGGCACGGGAGGGTTGACGTTTACCTGAGAAAAAAAATGCTCAATGCATTTTCACTCTCGAAATGGTTCGGATTTGCACGTTCCATTGGAAAGCGAGTTATTTGATGGATTCACCCCCAGAGAACCCCAGCAGAATGACATGATCGTACAGCATGACAGACATAGTCTTTCCAAGTGGTCATAAGCCCCTCACCTTGTCCTTCTACAATGTGGTTAAACCAGGCAGTCCTATTTACGGCCCTTTGCTGGACTCCCTAATCCAGTGGTAATCAAACCTCTCCCCATCAGCCATTCCATGTATTTAATCTAATCCAGAGCTAGAACACGTGATTCAACTTGTTGACTATTCATCAAGCCCTTGACTAAGCGAGTCAGGTGAGCTAATTCAGGGCTACGGCAAAATTGTGAAACGGCTGAGGGACCCTGAGGAGAGGTTTGAGAACCACTGCCGTAATTCACCTGACTTCCTGTTTCGCTAACACCAGTCGGACCCAAAATCAACTGTATTTCGTCAACGCAAGGGCACAGCGGTGGGATAGGACTGCCCCCGTCAAAGTGAAAGGCTCAGGGGTGGGGATGTCTATGGCTTCTCTTTCAAGTGCATTCTTTCTAGTGGAGGTTCCACCTTAAACAGAGTCATCCGTCAACCCGACCTCCATTTTGGGTGTCCGCGTGAAGACTGACGGCAAATCTTCTGGGTAAATGGGGGTAAATGGTACGGGACCCCGTCGTGCTCGGTGGAGGGCTGTGGATTCATGGAGGCAGGGGCAATTCCAACCCTGTGGTGAGACTAATCTATGCACATGTGCTGAGGCACTTCAGAAGACCAGATGCTGGGAGGAAACGCATGGAGATGCTTCAGCTCCAAAAAGCTCCTGGCGAGTGTGTTATTGCTTACAGACAATGACTGACACACACAGGAGGAAGATACACACACCCACACACACACACACACATTTCCGACCCCATGGCAAGGCTATTTCATGGGGGCCTAAGGTGCCATTTGTCAATGCCTTGGTTTGAGGCCAATCGATCCCCTCTCATAAGCAGTCCGTTCTACACTACACTTCTCAGCTTCTAAGAGCCTTAGAGGCTTTACAAACCATTTATAAATCAGATTCATTGGACAAGCAACGCTAACAGGCCAAATGTAGTGTTTATTTTTTATTATTGTTGATTTTGTTATTTTTGTGGTCACATTTTTTTATCATGAATAAACGTGTCTTGAGGCATGTTGTTGGTTTTGGATCCACTTCAGAAATCAAGGCATTAACTGGCCATCAGCAAGTACTCTTGTAAAACCTCAATAGACACTCCATTATGAACAAATAAACGGACAGCTCTTTTTTTTTTACTAGCTACGCTAGATGGTTGTTAGGACAAGAAAGTGGCGTTGTTTATTTCTTCTACTTCCCACATGTCAGACTGGCCAAAACACATGTTCTGCACTGTTTCTTTACCCAAGTCCTTCTTATTGAAACCAAAATGGCTCCTTTTAGTTTTTTTTATTGGCCCCAGCTCAGCGTTGCTCTCTCCGGGTTTCGCTGTCAGTTTATAAAGTCAGAAAGCTCAGAGCTGTGAGTGCAGCCCTTACTAATCCTCACTTGTTTACAATGCGCATCGGGGCGGGAAAGTTTAAAAAATAAAAAGAGGACAAAAACTTTGATGGAAAGGCGCAAGTTCTTGTAAATAGTGTAATTGCGGCGGCACTACAGTGTATTATCCAAGCAGAGTTCTGCGTACACGATGTGCGCCAAGTGAAGTTCCAGTAACGACAGAGTGTTGTGTTTTGCTTGGCAACCAGAAACCTCTTCTCTCTACATTGGGGCCAATTGGTAACAGTCGTGGTGGGTAACTAGCTACAGGGGCCCAGGATTCTGAGTGTAAAGTGGAGCGCTCTGTCTGTCGTATCCTCAGGAGAAATCACTCGGGTAAGTGCAACGAGATGAGTGCCTGACGAGTCTGTTTGTGTTTGAAAAATAAGCATCTCTTTCTCTCTCTCTTTCTTTCTCTGTGTGTGTGTGTGTGTGTGTGTGTGTGTGTGTGTGTGTGTGTGTGTGTGTGTGTGTGTGTGTGTGTGTGTGTGTGTGTGTGTGTGTGTGTGTGTGTGTGTGTGTGTGTGTGTGTGTGTGTGTGTGTGTGTGTGTGTGTGTGTGTGCGCTCCCAGGCCATCGGATTGGGAAGGCATCCTACAATAACACACACAGTTAATACAGCGTGTCCTGGAGCCAGTGGGGTGTCACTGTTTAGAATGGTGCCCCAAAGCCGCAACAGCAAACCCAGTACAAATAAGTCAGCAACTTGGATGTTTTGAGGGATATGACGAAGGTTGGGGAAGGGAGTAAGTCCTCTCTCATTCATCTGGGTGGGAAGGGGGGGGGGCAGACAGACACTCGGGGCAAAGGACTGCTGCTGCTTTGCCTCTTCTACACACTCTGCCGTGACAGCTCCTGTTGGTGGTACTGGATGCCTATTGGCTCATGGCCCAACACCACATCCTGTGAGGGGTGAGACTGGGAAATCCCTCCCAGGATGCTGCGTTGACAGACCCCAGTACCTGAACCATTGCTTCACTCAGTTGCACTTCCTGCCCCTTGACGAACTCCATTCCATTTCGTAACTGGCTCCAAGGCCCCAGCTCTGCTCCTTTGGTCCCGAATGGCCTCCTTGCTTCTGTTACTACCGGACCATAAGTATTGCTCTGCTCACAGTTGTGTAATAAAGTTGGATCTTGGATCTGGATGAGCAAGAACCGGTAATGTTGGAGCCTGAGATCATATCCTCCAATCCTCCAATGTTTGTTTGCAGGCGTGAGACATGATTTGAGACGCAAGACAAGGAAATGGAGAATGACGTGAGTCTTCTGCTCTGTGTCGTCTGAGAGGAAAATCTCATTGCCAGAGCCAGTGATAGGACACGGAAGGAGAACATTGTCCATGACAAACACTATTCCTCAAAGGGATTTCTGCTTCTTTGGTCTCCCAAAACAATTGGCCGTCCAATACTGAAACTAAGGCGTTCATCCTAGAACTCACTGTTCCCTATGTGCAGAGGAGAGGAAGTCTCTCAGTCTCTCCATCCAGATGACCATCCAACAGGGATGGAAATGAACCTGTTAACTATTGTGTCTTGAGACAGGAAGCTGGCATTGGATCTAAAGGCAATCAGGAACATTGTTTAGAGAAGCAGCGTAATTGTCTTGGACGGGAAATGATGGGACTCTGAGAGGGCGCAGTGTAGTCGGCCGCGGAGGAGAAAGTAAAGATGTGAGTGACGTCATTGCAGAACAACATCTGTTTTCCAGATCCTTCGGCGGCGTCATGTTTCGTCAGAAGAATGTGGTCGGAGGTGTCCTACGGTGCACCAGTGTGGTTAGGGAATTACTGTGTCAAATGACATCACTCGCGGGCATGCCTACACCTTTCCTCCTCTGCAACCTGTACACAGGACAAAGACCAGAGAAGTGATACAATCTGAAAACAAACTCATGCGAGGGTGCTTTCCCTTCTTTGCATATAGTTGAGAAAGAGCTATAGAAAGAGAGGGAACCAAGGTGACAATGGCGTGTTCCCTTCTGGAAGAGACAGGATTGCGCTGTTTATTTGTGTTTGGGAAGTTTGGGAAGGAAAGTCTCTTCTTTTTTTTTTCTTTCCAGAGCTGTGAACTTGGCCTGTCAGTTGACACATCCGTGTAATCTCAACAGCACTGCTGTCTCTGTCTTTTGGCTACCAAACAACCACCCACCCACCCGGTCTTTCCCCCAAGCGATTGCGCCTGGAGGTTTTAATTGTGTTTCTAGCTAAACAAATGAGGTGACAATGGAAACAGTCGGTATCCATTAAGAACTTGCCAATTGCCTCCTACATTTTCTTGGGGAATGTTGGAACAAGGACATAAATATGTTTGCATAGGTTAATTAAGAAAAGTCTAGTTAGTTACTTGTGTATATTATGACGCTGATAGATTCATGTCTCTTTCCTCAGGGAAGGAAGAACACCGAAGTTGTCTTAATTGTGAAGGAAACTATTCTTGTTTGTTTTTACCAATTCCTTTGACTTGCAATCACTTGTCCCTTCATTTAAAAAAGGTGGAAAATCGATGGCTCGTTGCCCATTTATCTGCATTTTTTAAAGTCTTTGATTAGAGTTTTTCCGTCAACTTTAGATTGCTGTTTTAGATTGGGCTTTCACATTGGTTTGAGTCTGTGGGGATGTGTGGGTGGAGAAATCCATTCATTCAACTTGTTGATGTGCTGCACACTGAATGGTAACGAGACACAAACAGCTGTGTCTCGCCAACTTTCTCCTCATTTAAGTTAAGAAGCTTCTGTGTGACTGTGTGTTTTCTGTCTCTGAGGTGGTACTCCTGAATTCTCAAAGTGAGATACTGTCTAAGCAGACTCTTCGGTGTGAGAATGTGTGACTGTGTGTTTTCTGTCTCTGAGGTGGTACTCCTGAATTCTCAAAGTGAGATACTGTCTAAGCAGACTCTTCTGTGTGAGAATGTGTGACTGTGTGTTTTCTATCTCTGAGGTGGTACTCCTGAATTCTCAAAGTGAGATACTGTCTAAGCAGACTCTTCGGTGTGAGAATGTGTGACTGTGTGTTTTCTGTCTCTGAGGTGGTACTAATGCCTCACCTTGACTGTGGGCTGTATTCTAAAGAGAGCCTCATCACTGACATTGACAAAAGGCTCTGTTGGACCAGCGCGTTTACCATTGTTTGTCCTTGACGACCGAGGGGAGAGGGGGTTTAGTAAGGGGGTGTGGGATAAAAGAGTTGGGAAGAGATTTTCGATGTACCCATTCCATGGCACATGGTTTATGAATTGATACGCAAAACAACACCGGATTCAAAACGTTGTATTTTTCAATTTAATTTACTATACAAAATTCTTGCAACCAATAGAATGTTATATATATGGGGGATACAATCTTCCCAGCTCTGCAGATTCTGCTGTGAGGAGGTAGAGTCATTAGATCATTTATTTTGGTGTTGTCCATATGTAGCTCGTTTTTGGTCACAGGTCCAGGAATGACTGAAGAATTACAACATTTGCCTAGAACTAACACTACAGATAGCAATACTGGGTGATTTGAAAAGCCATAGTCAATCAATCAATAATATAATAATAATTTTAGCAAAAATGTTTCTTTTTAATTTACAATTTGTAGAAGCTATGAGAATAGAAAGGTTCAATTCCTTTGTGAAGCATCACAGCACAGTTGAAAAATATATAGCAAGTAGAAATCCAAAATGGATGATGTTGAGAGACAGATGGGAGGGGTTGAATGGAGCTGAAGGGTGGGACTAATAACAAGATAACCAATGTAAAACATACGGGATCTGTAAAATGTATATCGGTTCAGGACCTTTGTGAAATAGCACAGTTACAAATAGAAATCAAACTGGATGGACATCAGGAATAGAGGAAGCACTAAAAACGAACAAAATAGAACCATTGTGAAATAGATTGTGTCTGTAAAATGTGTATAAGATGTATAAACTGAAGGTAGAAGCCTAAGTGTTTATTGGTTTACTCCAATCGGGGGAAGGGTGGTAGGGTTTGCGGAGAATAATAAAGGAATATTTTTTTTTAAAAAGTATGTTTGTCTATATAGGTATGTGTGTGTATATATGTATGCATGCGTGTATGTATATGGATATATATATATTTACCCCCAAAATATACGGGGGATTGGAAATGATGCAGACAATTACATTGATGGAAGCAACTATCTTTACGCAATATTAAGCTGATCCATCTCTTAGCGGGAAGAAAGGGGGGTGCGGGATAGGGCGGTGATTGCAGACCTCAGCACACATTTCACTGTTCCTGATGCTAGCGTTAGGTGCCTGCTCAGAGTTTAGAAAGATGGCTTCCTCTACTTACCAATGTGAAGGGGGGGGGTTGCAAGCCATCACTTACAGTGCACCGGATGACATTACTATGTGAGTATGAGCCTATGACTCTGTGCTCTCTCCCACACTGTGGGTTTGGAGGTTTATCCAGTGTAATAACATTTAAAATAAACAACCTTAGTTTTGGAACAGGGCCTGCTTTGTGGTGTGGCTGATAGGCCCGGTCCGAGCCATGGAGAGCAGCTGTCATGTATCGGAGCAACGTGCTACATTAGGAAATTGGGAATTATGTCTCTGGAGTGCGGCATGCGAAGAGGGAAAGCGAGTCGGTTCGTTCTTTGTGTACCTATCCCAAGGGATAGCTGGTCGAACTTGTAAGACCGTCTCTTGGTTTCTTTCTCTCTTTTTCGCTGCTCATAAATTGTTGCCTCATGCTAGGATGAGGTGGATGTCCCAGGAGATGTTTTACACATGGCCCTCTCACGTCTCTCAGTCACCCCTTTCCTCTCTGCTCCGCACTTTGCCCCTTTAAAACTGACTCTGCCTGACCCGCCTCACCCAAATTATCCCCAACTTAATTATCTGAGTTGGGCCGAAAGCAGGTTCAGTCAACCACTGATGACTCCACTTACCGAAGCATGTTTTCTCACTGGCGAAGGGGTGTCTCGAAACTAGGAAAGACAACTTACCTAGAGATAAGAATAGTCTGATTATGACCTTCGAACTCACTCGTGAGAATTTCATTATTTAGCCTAGTTGATGTTACGCAGGACGGATGAAAATTATATTTGGAGTAATTTTGTAACTTGCTAGAAAACCCTCTCTTAGCCATGTATGTCTGTCTCAGACATCAGAAAACAGGTAGTTTCCTGGAAATAAGAAGCAGCTTGTTTGAGTTGGCAGCCAAAGGAGACCTGTAGGTGAAAGACTTGCTTTCCTTTCCTGAAAAAACTCCAACTTGCCAAATCGGGTAATATGTGAACAGAGTTTCTGTCCATTCAGTTGGTATTTTTCTCCCAAGTCCACAACACGTCACTGTTCGTGCCCCTAGCTTTTCTTTTATTCTGTCAAAGGTTTGCTGGAGACTGGAGAGGACCTATCATCGAGGCTTGAATTGAACAAACGACGAGCCAGTGCCACACAGCTACAGACGTACCCCCAAACGCTAAAGACGAAATGGATCATTTAGATTCTGTTTAGCAATAAATAATTTAATGTAGCACTCGATCAATGAGCCATGCTGTTTTGACACTTTTTCGCTCATATTTCTTCAGATATTTCTTCATGTTTGTGTTTCATTGTTGAGTAATTGGTTTACTCTGCCTATGAGTTGAATAGCAAGTACAGCAGTGGGAACATTGTCAAAGGCTCTCGCCGCTGAAACACAGTTCACTCAATGCCATACAAAAACAGTCTCTTGCAGCGAGTGAAGCGGTTTAATATGTAAATGCTCACTGCATTTCCTAGGGAGCAAAACTGGTTGAAATGCAACTTTTTTTAAATGACCAGTTTTACAATCATGTCAACCAGTTTTGCCTGCTGGGATTTTGCTGTGCTGTAGTGTTGGATGGCAGTGACCTAAGTCGTGGTCTCGGGTGGTCTCCAGCAGTTGTAGACTACCATGGCTGTCGTGTCACCATGGCAACTCGTCGTTATGAATCGCAGGCCTCCAGCTGGACGGCCTTCAAGACAGGAAGGCCTACTGTACTGCAGCAGCGCCCCGGCTGGCGTCTGTTCCACGAGCAGCCGTTAAAACACAGTAGAGTCACTGATTACATCCAGCATTGATTCAGGAAGTACTGAACGATTTTGAAAGGGAGAAGAGTGCTTTCACACATTCCCCCCATCGCTCGTCTTTTGTCTCGAGGGCTGTTTGAGGCTGCCGACAGCACCTATATAGGCTCCGTTTCCTTCCAAGTCCGTAGCGTTTCTATAAAGGGTGATTTTATTAGCGAGTGCCGAGAGTAGAATCATACTTTTAAAAAAAATGAAAATGGTGGTCTTTGAGATGTACTTTAACTGATATTGAACTAAAGCATCGTTCCAACTAACTTTGTCACTTCTCTCTTTCCCTCTTAGAAATCATCGATGACCTCACCCACCTGGTGGACAAGACGGATGACCGGATCCGCAACGAGACACGAAGGGTTAAGCTGGTGGAGACTAAGTCGGCTTCCTGCGGTGAGCACATCTTCTTTCTCTTTCTTCTCCAGGGTCGCTGCGGTCTGTTAGGCCATTTGATCTGCTCTGTGTTCCTAACCCAACTGTGATAAGTCTGTCTCTCATCCAGATTTATAACCATCGGTCCCATCTCCTTTTTCTCTTTCTGCAGCTCTCAGTACAGTTCAGCGTGCTGTGAATGGCCTAGTAAAGGGAGCATAGACCTTCAGTAATGGGAAAGCCAGACCCAAACTCCAAATGCACTCAGTTATGTGTTATATTGAGTCTCGGTCCTATAATCTCATTCATGATGGTTAAAGATCGTGTTGAAGAGCTCCTATCAGAACCATCTGAAGCTGGATTCTCTCAGAGTGGCTCCATCCATCGTAGTCCATTCAGCGATATCATTGCTGTGCCCACCGGAAGCAGACTCAATGCTGCTTAATTGACCAGAAACAACTACATTGATGACACCGAAATACCAGACAGTGGCGTGGGGATTGTCTCTCACGTCTACTACTCTCTGCTATAGAAAACAGTCCCACATAGGTCCCCATATCCAATCCGCAGTCCCTTACTCTGTGAAAGGGGCTTCCAAGAGTCAGGCTGTAGTACAGACTGTAGTAAGTCAAAAAGCCTTTCTTGGTACCACTTTCAAAGGACTCCCGGGAGCCCGTCTGTAGTGTAGTAAGTCAGCACCACCCTCTCTTGTAACCAGTCTTTGATGGAGTTCAGTGGTTTACAGAGCTAAAGAGGAGCTGTGATGCTGTGTCAATGGGGCCCTCCCTCACCATTACCCCCCAATCCCCTTTAATTTGTTTAACTCGGCTCTTTGGTCTTTAGCCTTTACAAAGCCCGGCTTTCCTCTCTCAATGGCCACCCTGCTTCTTTCTCTCTGCTGGGAAAAAGATATGCCAGAGAGGGGAGGTCGCTAGGCTAGCTACCGTACAGCGAGAACGGGAATGTCAGACAAAGCTTGTTGGCGTCGTCAAGCTATGTTTGCCTTGTAAACGCCAGTCCCCGTCACCTTGGAGATGGTCGCATTGTTGCACCCGGAGGCCCCCACTAACAGGCAAACAGTGGCGCGGGGATACAACCGTAAGATCTGGGGATGCGATGAACGCTCAGCTAATATAACAGTTTATGCCGTTTCTGTCCAGTTACCATGACACCCAGGGAAGGTTTGTTTGAAGATCTCAGAACTAGTGTCACCGGGCACATTGTGCTTACCCAGGAGTCAGTCTCTCTCTCTCTCTCTCGCTCTCTCTTTCTCACTTGCGCGCTCACACACATATCTGTCTGCGATCTATCTCAATGTTTTCTCCCTATCCCTTCTCTTCTCTACAGTGCCAATGCTTGGGGGGATAGTTTGGTTGTCCCCACCCGCTCCATTCCTCCTTTTTCCATCCTCTTTTCTCCTGGTTTGTTTGACACTTGTCTTTGTCTCGTGCAAAGAAATAATTGAAACTAGAACACGCCACACATCTTTTGGAGGGTTTCTCCTCTTGTTCTTGGGTGTGTATTGATGATTCCTGAGCCTGGGCTTTATTTGTTTTTGGAACCCAGCTCGTCCAAAGCCCAGGCTTGAGTGTTATGTCTTCCTTCTGTTCTTCTATGGGTGGGAAAGACTGGCTTTGACAAGGAGACGGGCATACTTGACATACTTTCATAAGAGAAGAAACATCCCAGATTATGCACAGTGGGGGCAGAATCCTGATTTAAGATGTGTGTTTAATTTGAGGATTTAACATAAGATGTTGCTGCTGTTGGGATTTTAACTGTTTGGAGTTGCAGCATTTAGATGAATTACCTGCAGCAAACTCACATCTTCTTATACGTGTACTGATGGAACCTGAGGCTTTTGTTTGCAGTTGTGCCAATCTTTAATCAACCTCTTATACCTTCTGCCAGAGACAAAACAAGGATAGAGAGATGAGTGACTGAGGACGCTGTGGAAAATCCATCCTACCTTTTGTGTTTTGTTGGCAAGCTGAAGGCTATACGAGCACGGGCTGAACATGGTTAGGGGTCATCTCTCCGCTGAAGGGAGGAAGGACCCACATAGCATAACATACCGCCATGGATCCGTCCTGCAGCAACGGGACTGGCTCTTAGGGCAGGCTTGTGAAACCTCCTGGGTCTTGTTGAGACATACTGAGAGTCGAGACACGAGCACATTACAAGTCCTCCAGCCATCAGTCTCACGGTGCTGAGGTTGATTGGGGAAGAGCCACAATCAGACCACAACACGGTTGTGGATTTCACCAGGATATATGGGTGACAAGAAAAACGTTAAAGCTTTTAAAGCTAACTTGGGGTTGGCCTTTTTAAACCGTGTTTAAGCTTTGAGCAAAATGAGAAAGTGAAGGCTGCCCAATTAAAAGATGCAATAAAGTAAAGCCTACTTTTCAATGTCACTTCCCTTTACTGGGAAATGGGTAATGAACAGGTTTTGAGGGGGGTAGGGGGCATTAGAAAGGCAGATGACCCCTTAGCACCAAACGGCCCTAGGAGGGTGGTGTGAGTTTCCCAGGGTTTAAGTGTCTCATCAGGCAACGTTGGGGCAGACCTCTCGCCCTCTCTCCAATGGACTAATCCCATGGGCCTGCGGAGGCTGGAGGAAAACCCCACACATACACATACTCACAGACTCGAATCCCGCAGGTGGCTTGCATCTCAAGTAGGCCTGAATAGTTGGGGCTTTCGAGGGGTTGTCATTGAGGATAGGTAAATGTAACTTCATTTCACTGAATCCCTCTCAGCCTGTTAAGTAAACCTTGAATAATTTTGATGGCCGATATGATCATTTTTTACTCGTCTCCCATGCCCTAGCATTCATTTCAGTGTTGGACCGAAAAAATACTGAAACAAACCATTCAAATCTGGGGCTGTACTAAAACGACAAAAGATCCAAGTCTTTTGTACATATGACGGTGTTGATCCCATGACCTAGAGGGGGTAACAGGTCCCGAATGTCATGGTTTGTCACATTTACAAATGCTTACCTCACCTTTACCACTGGTTTTTGGCTGGCAAGAGTGGAACATTGGATGGCTGTAAAACAATAGATCTGAAACAGCAGTCGCTTTACTGCTTCTTTTTCAAACTCCACAAGCATCCGACAGATTCGATCTGCCCCTCTGAAATGTGTTATTCCTCTGCCAACGCTTTTCATTTGACTGTATATTACGTCAACATGATGGTCATCAACGTGTTCTGAAGTGATATATTCATATTCCAATGGAATTGCTGGAGGATAACTATCTACCATGGTGTGAGAAACCTGAAGGTTCACAGTTAGAAAAGTGGTGACCTCGCAAACCATGTTAACATCAAATTTGACCGGTCTTTTGTGTGCCGAAAAGCTTTGAACCATAGGCAAAGGGTACGAACGGGGGAGGTGTGTGTGTTGGCGAGGGCAGAGACAGAACTACAAATTCCACCCGCATCCCTTCCTTTTCCCCACCAAGTAGGATTTGTCTTACCGATATGTCGGGAAATGCTAAAAAAGGGTGTACCCCAATCCTCTGTCCATCTCTAAAGCTCTTGGGGGGGGGGGGTCACTTTGCTTTGACTGCTGACTGCACTATAGACCCCTTAGCTTCACTGGCAAAGCGTAGTCTCATCTATTTGGCCTGCAAATGTGATTGTTGTCATTGCTTCGTCGAGACTGGGTCAGGAGTAACTTATTTAGTTACTTAGCGGGACGGGGACTGTCCCAAAGAGAAGGGGAGGGAGTGTTAGTTGGGTGTCTGGGGGCTGACGTGACTGGGTGGTAGGTGTCTGGGGGCTGACGTGACTGGGTGGTAGGGAACATATCGCAGAAGAAGATGACTTTATTATCCCAACGATGTACATGAACGTCAAACGTAATTTGACTTCAGAATGTTTATCTGCCTACGCCCTCCGTCAAGTCGAGCTGAATGTAAAGATGACAGCATACTATCCTGTTTTAATATCCTTCACACTGAGGCGTAGTTAATTGTCTGGTGTGTGTGTGTGTGTGTGTGCGTGTGTGTATATTTCTCTTAAGTGTGAGGTGTTTAAAAAGCCATCATGAGGGCTGTTGGGAGGAATGTTCCCACTTGACATTTACGTTGTTGCGGCTCTGCTCACATGTGTAAGTTATCAAGTGGGGAGGTCCTGTCTCGACCAATGATCATTCTGAGAGGTCGGAGACTAGCAGACAGAGCTGTTTTATTGAAAGTTTGAAATAAAAACTTAGGAGAAGAAGGGGAAATAGGACTAGGATTAAGTGGTTACATGTAGAGTATGGTGAATGTGCATAGCCACTAAGTTGTGCCTGCATCTCCTTCACTCAACTCAGACAAAGAGATATTTCCCTCTGAGTGATCTTTCCCTCGGTTTGGAACTGTTTAGTAGTGTATCCTTGCAGTAGCCATACCACCGTATTCAATTAAGGAATTCTAAAAGTAGGAGAAAGTGTCGCAACCAACCAAGCTAACGAGTCATCCAGACCTTTGGACTCGCTGCTGCCACATCCAAGCTTCCTAGCCAAGTCCTATGTCTCATAAGAACATCTGATCTAGAATCAGGTTTGCCTTTTAGAACAAAAGGAACAAGATTCCACAGACGGACGGGACGGACGGACGGGACGGGGGGCTGATCCTAGATTAAGAGTTGTATTCTGACTACGACGCAGGCAATTAGTTCAGCTTGGGTTCATCTTCCCCCCTATCTCTCCCTGTGGACCAGACTGCAATTACGCTGCAGAGTAGAATGCACGACGAGAAAGCCAAGGTATGAAAGAAATGTTAACCAAAAGTGAAAAGGCCGGGAGGGAAAATACCAGCTCGCATGCGAAACGACCACGGACAACTTGAGTCAGCCAGAGACTGTCGACAGCCATCAAGCCATCAGATTCTCCAGGATGCAGTTGTTTGAAAACTTCACCCGATGGTGATGCCGTTCAAGGAGAAACACTAGAGAGCGAGAGAGAGGAAAAAGTGGCTAAACGTGTCCATGGAGTTTTCCATATCTACTGTAATGTGTGGCATGAAGTTGGGAGAGAAATCCCCCTCGCTGCCATGAAAGCTGACCCCGGTTGAGAGGTATGACACTTGACACCAGCCGTCCACCAGTCCTTTTATTCTTACCAACACCTTAGAAAGGTTTCAGGATTTGAAACAGCTGTAGGTTAGATGACAACAGACGAGACAACTGGAAAACCCATTGAACGCTGGTTGTCGGCTCATATGCAAACACAGAATAACTATCCATTTTACAGTCTGGATAATAAATGTTGGTCTTGAACTTTTTGAATAGTTTTTCTACATGTTCTTTATTATCTTGGCCATGATAAAAACGTTAATTTGATCTGTGTCTATATCATTTTCAGGTCCTGTTGGGTAAGAAGCTTTTGATTTAAGTGTGAGGTAGCTACAGTATAATCTTTCAGGTCTCCACAGCATTGGTGGAAAAACATTGATGACCCTTTCTCTCCAGTGAAGTCAGATCTGGAACACATGCCCACTGCAGCGTGATCTGTGCCAATAAACCAGTCACAGTTCTAGATTGCATATAAATGTGTATTAAGTCTTCTTGGTGAAAATGTGCAGGTAATATGAGGGTACTAGCCTAAACACAGGGGCGCAGCAAGGATTTATAAAGTTGGGTAGGGCCAAAGGTCTGAGCTAACTAGACAAAGCCTACCTTTTCCAAGTTTACTGATTGGTTGCTTTTCCACCACCTATTCCTTTGGTCTGTGGCTGTCCAGCTTCGCCTGATCAGAAGAATTTAGACAATGTGTAGAATTCCCTGTCTATGTAACTAGCATGTACTGTACCTGTCTATGTGCTGTAACTACTCTGCATTAGGTACACTTTGTAAAGTTGTTGATTGTTTGAATTTCTGTCGAGTTGCCCCCCCTACAGTACTTATCCTTCGGTTTTGTGTTTCTATTCTTGTTTCAGGGATGCTGGTGGTGATAGTTCTCCTGCTCATTGCTATAGTGGTGGTTGCTGTGTGGCCCACCTAACGAAGAGGCTGAGGGGAGCGTTTTGGACGTCGCACCGTCCGTCGGATGACCACTGAGACTGCGTGGAGAGCCTACAGGGGAGACGAGGCGCAGAGGCACTTATGCAGGTATGTATCAAGCGTGCTGATTTAGGACCAGGTTTGCCTTTTATATTCCAATTAATAAAATGACATAGACAAGGCAGACCTGATTCTAGATCAGCACTCCTTGAATGAGACGCTTGATACATACGGCCCCAGTGCTTCCAAGCCCTGGTATACCCCTGTGCCCTGTTAAACACACACATACACTAATAATGACACACACACGCTCATCCACTTCCCTCCCTCTATATTTCCTCTCTCCTTTCCCCTTGTATGAAAACCGGGTGCATTGTATTGTTCTCTACTGTACCTCGACACTTGGAGAGTTGAGCCCTGGCTTATGGGGAACCAGCAACAATGTTTTATTTTCTTACGTGGGGGTTGGTTGGGTAAAGGGTAGCACTGACCCTACTGTAAGACCTCGCGGGGGGTTCTATCCTAATTCTGCCTGTGGGCTGAGAGGTCCAGGGTTCCGGGTCGCTAATTCTGCTAGCTTAGCAATTCACTCACACATATCATCTCTCACATATCTATACATGAAGTATTATTATTATATTTACCCACTAGCGGTTCTAATGCAATCATTTGTCTTGGGATTTGATCATGTTTACAGGATAATGCCAGCCAAAACACATAACACATTTTTAACATGAACGTGAATCAGTTTAGCTTAATGCAACCTTGTCATTTCTAATAAACAACATTTACAGTTAACAGCACAATCCATGGACTCCTTGGTGTAAAGATATTTGTGTTATATAATATTGGTAATCTACTAAGGATAATGTACTGTATCTATAACATACTCTGCGTTCTTCCACTATGTCAATTTAAAAGCCTTGCAGATGCTCCTAAAGGTTGTGAGATGCTTGCTTGCGTCGGTGTGAACAGTCTAGCTATCCCACTACTGGTCTGTGTGAACAGTCTAGCTATCCCACTACTGATCTGTGTGAACAGTCTAGCTATCCCACTACTGGTCTGTGTGAACAGTCTAGCTATCCCACTACTGGTCTGTGTGAACAGTCTAGCTATCCCACTACTGGTCTGTGTGAACAGTCTAGCTATCCCACTACTGGTCTGTGTGAACAGTCTAGCTATCCCACTACTGGTCTGTGTGAACAGTCTAGCTATCCCACTACTGATCTGTGTGAACAGTCTAGCTATCCCACTACTGATCTGTGTGAACAGTCTAGCTATCCCACTACTGATCTGTGTGAACAGTCTAGCTATCCCACTACTGGTCTGTGTGAACAGTCTAGCTATCCCACTACTGATCTGTGTGAACAGTCTAGCTATCCCACTACTGATCTGTGTGAACAGTCTAGCTATCCCACTACTGGTCTGTGTGAACAGTCTAGCTATCCCACTACTGGTCTGTGTGAACAGTCTAGCTATCCCACTACTGGTCTGTGTGAACAGTCTAGCTATCCCACTACTGATCTGTGTGAACAGTCTAGCTATCCCACTACTGGTCTGTGTGAACAGTCTAGCTATCCCACTACTGGTCTGTGTGAACAGTCTAGCTATCCCACTACTGGTCTGTGTGAACAGTCTAGCTATCCCACTACTGGTCTGTGTGAACAGTCTAGCTATCCCACTACTGGTCTGTGTGAACAGTCTAGCTATCCCACTACTGGTCTGTGTGAACAGTCTAGCTATCCCACTACTGGTCTGTGTGAACAGTCTAGCTATCCCACTACTGGTCTGTGTGAACAGTCTAGCTATCCCACTACTGGTCTGTGTGAACAGTCTAGCTATCCTACTACTGGTCTGAGCTTGGTGGTCTAAAGCTATTCGATCTACACCCAGCATTCTTAGCCCTCTACTGTACTTCCCTAAGTCACACATGGAGCTGTTGATAGAAGTGTGTATGTTTACGCCCAAGACTCCGGCTTCAGAGACCCATGGCAGACATTGAATGATTTAAGACGATAGAGAAAGAGAGGCAGAATAGAAAAAGAACGAGTCACACTAGTGGCGACTTAACAGGAGTTTATTTCAACTGAATTCTGGATTTAGTTCTACCATCTTGGTGTTCAGTAGTTATTGTTTCCTTCTTAAAATCACAAACATCTAAACAACCACAAACAAGTAACAAAAAAAAAAGACAGAATAAAATCCACAATGTCTCGTGTCATTAAATATATCCATATATAATAACCATAATATATTAGTACACATTGTAAAACAAACATCGCAAAAAATGGTTTTGCAAAGGCCAACACAGCTAAACAACATTTACAATTAAAAAGTATGAACAAAAGCAGCGTTTTGACAGATCTGCGGTCGTAATATTTCATCAAAGCGGAGGACATTGTCAATCCATTGCTTGGAATACTGATCTAAAATGTACATCATGGGGATACAGAGACAGAATGGGAAAAACGATTGAGGTTTGATTATATACTATGTGCCAAACAGAAATACATTTACATTTAATGTCACGAGTATGGATATAACGATGAAAGGAAGTAACATGTAAATATATGTATAAATACGTGTAATATGTCATCTGTAATATTTCAATACACCAGCACAAAGCATGTGTATTTATATGACTGATCTGTACACAGAGAGAAACCGTATGGAACACAGATGCTGGCAATCAGACACTCAATGTACATCTGTTTGGTTTGAAATTAAAGAAAGTTGTGGTTTTAATTCATTTGGGGATAATCAGGTGATTGAATTACAGGATTTTCCCCCCTCCTAGTTCTCGTTTCGCCCTCTTCGAATCGTTCTGAACTGAATTAATTTGACAGCCTTGTAAGAGACATTGAAGAATGTCTGCAGCTGTTGAATAGCTGCTGCTACGGCATCCATATTAGGAAGACCACTGAAAGGTTTGCTTGAAATCTGATGACTTGCTCATATGGATGCCGGACACCACTCAAGACAGAATTTTCAAGAACTCTAGAGTGGCAGGCAGTCCAGCTTGTAACATGTATATCTTATGCACAAGGGTGAGGTCTATGGATGGTTAAGTGGGGGGAGAAGGGGTATGAAGACTAATAATGACTAATAATGCTTGTGTAATAATGTTTGGAACAGTCCACTGTTCGTCAGAGGTAAACTGCATTCTTACATTTCTCTTGCCTCAATACAACAAGAACATAAATACTGTTCTTAGGTGTGCACTCTGTCCGTTCTCTTTGCTAAAATCTACAATCAATAAATTGAAGTTAATAATAGTTTTATTATCTAGATTTTTTTCACATAAAAAATACTACCTATACAGATCTTTTATTGTTGACTGCCAATCCCTGTTTTAGTACCTTGGGGGAAGAGGCATGTTTCAATTAGAAATGCTTGACTCATTGTGATTTTACATTTTTTTTGCATCCAAATAGTGTGAATTTAATACGACACAGAAACAATTCTGTGCCGATTGGTGAATAGCCTACAGCCTACATTAGGAAATATTGTTCCTATGAAGAGGTCGTATACATATGTACATTGTAACGCTTTCAATTCAATATGTACCAATATCTCACTGCTTGGTTAATCTGAAAACAATCCGATTTGTGTTGTCCACACACAGGGCCTAGTGTGGTAGCTCGTCTATTTGAAACCTTAGGTATGATAAGGTTTTATATTCACATCATTGGTTTTGTGTAAAGCATGTGTACTATATTATAATATTAATGTGAATTCATATTTCATACATGTACACCTTCAATATCAAATAAAAAAACATCTATATACTAAATCTGGGCAACATGGGGAAGAACCGCACTGCTTTCTGTCTCTTAGAAGGACTGGCTCCAAAATCACTCGATCATTAAATATATACTGAACAAAAAAATAAAAGCAACATGTGAAGTGTTTTATGAGCTGAAATAAAAGATCCCAGAAATTTTCCATATGCACAAAAAGCTTATTTCTCTCAAGTTTTGTGTACATATTTGTTTACCTCCCTGTTAGTGAGCATTTCTTGTTTACCAAGATATTCCATCCACAAGACCGGTGTGGCATATCAAGAAGCTGATTTAAACGGCATGATCACTACACAGGTGCACCTTGTGCTGGGGACAATAAAAGGCAGTTTTGTCACACAACACAATGCCACATGTGTCTCGAAGTTTTGAGGGAGCATGCAATTGGCATGCTGACTGCAGGAATGTCCCCCAAAGCTGTTGCCAGAGAATTTAATTTTCATTTCTCTACCACATCTGGCTTTCTCACATGCGGGATCGTCTGAGATCAGCCACCAGGGCAGCTGATGAAACTGAGGAGGACTTTTATCTGTAATAAAGCGCTTTTGTGGGGGAAAAGTCATTCTGATTGGCTGGGCCTGGCTCCTCAGTGGGTTGGCCTGTGCCCACCCAAGGCTGCGCCCCTGCCCAGTCATGTGATATCCATAGATTAGGGCCTAATTCATTAATTTCAATTGACTAATTTCCTTATATTGAATTGTAACTCTGTAAAATCATTAATTATTGCATGTTGCACTTATGTTTGTTCAGTATAATTGAACCAAACATTGATAAAATATTAAAACAAGTGATCCTAAATAGAGATTGAAGATCCTAAACTGAAATCTGGTTGTTATTGTTCTAATAGCAGGAGCCTTTGTGGAATCCCAGACCTTTTGAATGCAGTCTGTCATCTTCTTGGGAATCCAACAATAGTATTATTAAAAACACTAACCATCAAATTAGACAGCAGCACCAGTCAAAAAGAGAGTAAGGACACTGTGTCCATATTAGGACATCAACTCATCTGACGCTGTCCTAATATGGACGCCATGTATTTGACATAAGAACCATCCTTTTTGGAGACAGGTTGACATGCAGTTTGAAACTGTACAAGAGTGTGTTAATCACCACAATTCACAATGAGCATTCATTAATTTCAGATCATTCTGAATACTGAAACCGGACAAAGAGAAATGTGTAGATTTTAAAAGAATATCCTCGATTAAGCTTAGTTAACAATGCTAGAGTCAAATATTTTGTACACCTTTTAAGAATGGACATTCATTTTCTTTCTTCCCATTTCACTGTCTGCATCTAGGGGCCAACATTCAATCAAATGTACAATATGTCACACCCGTGATATAATCAAAAAACGTAGCTAGTTACTGTGCGTTTTATGTCACATACACATACGACCAGGCGAAGCGCAAGGGCAACCTATTTGATAATACATGAAAGGTGCATTTCCAAGGCGCAGAACCAATGTTATTTTATGCCACTTTTTACTGCACTGCCAATAGGATACACAATGTCAACACAAAAAAAAGCGAGTGAGGACGTTTGACGATGCAGGCTGGTTTGTCAGGGATATTATTAGCTAACCCTAAAAACGACGGAAAACAGAGCTTGTGATAATGCAGTGGCTTGATTGGTGGTGTCTTCGCACCAGCACAAAATGCTCATAAAATAGGGTTATGAAATATCAATATGAAAAAAAATGAAAACCCAAATAACTTTATATATACTGGTAATAGGTGCAAACTTGGCAAATCCACAGAGACAAATCTCGAAGGAAAAAACCAACGAAGCAATGACACCTGCAGCGTGAGCTCCTTCACAAAAGTCCACTAGAAAAGATCTTCTCACTAATATTCTCTTCGTGCTTCTACTCGGAAAAGTAGCGACAACGCACAGGCCCTTTCTGTCCTTCCTCAGTCTCCCTCTCTCTCCCCCCGTCCTTTTTCAACACCCACTCGTCCGTTCTCCTGTCCCGCGTTCCATTCCCTCGCTCCAGGCGTCGGCCGTACTTTCCGCCTATGCCTTCTTGCACTTGCCTTTCTTCTCACGTTGCTGGAACTTCCTCAGCCGACGGGCCCATGTGTCTCTCCACTGGATGACCAGGGAGCCCTTATCGGCCACCACTCCAGACTGCCCTGGAGAATCCTCATTGTTACCCAGGAGCAGGTACTTCTTCCCGGTCTTGATCTTTGGACACTTGCACGCCACATCCTTGGCCCTGACCCACAGGAACTGGTCGCCGCGGCGGATGCGGCTCTCGCCCTGCTTGTAGACAGAGATGATGTTGACGGTGAACTTCCACCAGTCGCCCGCCTTGTCCGCCTTCAGAATGTGCACCTGGACAGCTGGGGAGGGGAGAGAGAGACTTTAACCGAAGAGTTATTTACAATGTATTTTTGTTTTGTCTTTGTGTGCGACTCAATACTAGCATTAGAATTTCCTGCTCAATGGGATACACAGTACAGTGCTGTTATTCCTATCTCTATCACTGGGGTTCGTGTCTGTATCACAGACTTCAATTACAACCCCATCCATGTCCTCTTGGCACAGGAGAGCAACCCGGTCCTTATCGTCTGCTCCATTCCTTCCTGCTATCCTGACTGTGACCTTGCTCTTTTTCTCTAGACCGACAAGCCATGATCCTAGCAACAGTTGCTATGTCACCCTGGGACAAAATAATTCAGTTTGACCGAGTCAGACATTTCCCATGGAATCCCTTTTCCTTCATGCAAAAACTTTGCCAAGACATCTCTCTCTCATCTCTCTCTCATCTCTCTCTCTCTCTCTCTCTCTCTGGCCGTTCTGTATGACTGGAGGGAGAGAAAAGTGCTAGTGTATCTCCCACTACAGATGCAGGATCTTAATTTAATCACCCTGTTGCAGGTGAAGTTTCCTGCAACATAGGACATTTAAAACTTGTAGTGTCTTTGAGTTTTAAAAAGGTTTCTACTGTTTGTAATTTAAACTTTGTAATTTCAGATTTGATGTTCCCTTACAATACAAACATGTCCATTAATTATAATCCACATAGTAATTTACATTTCCTGTTGCTGTAGGATTATTTTCCTGCTGTAGGAGACTGGCTCATATTAAGATCCTACATCTGTAAGTCAAGTATGGGTATCAGACAGACAGTGAAGCAGGCAATACTGACGGCGGGTATCCTGTTGTCTGTAGCTGAATCCTCTAGCTCTTAGTCCTCTGTGTCCACTGGTCCATGTGCGTCTCCAGTCAGACTAGCACCATGAGACGCTGGGATCTCCACTGTCCAAGCGGCATTACAGGACACTGAAAACACCATAACTGACAAAGCCTCAAGAGCAGGGTTCTGTTCTATTCTCTCTTTTTTTTAAGTGAGGTTGGCTTCTCCATTTGGCGCTGATTCTAGTGGAGTCATCAGCAACTACCTACTCAACCGGCCCAAGTGGACAGGAGACTGGACCTGTAACCTAACCAGACGCCCATCAGAGGCTTGTATCCTCCAAGGGAAATGCTGTCAAGACAAAGTCGTCCGGTAGCAGATCCAGCTCCACGTCCATTATAGATGTCAGGGGATTTGATTTGGGGCGTGATTAAGAGGCAGGGATGGGCTGTAAGGAGATGGGGTTTTGGGGGAGCGGCTCTGTGATAGTATGATTTATTACGGAGAGGATCAAGGAGTGCGACGTTGACAATATGTTCCATTGCTCGCCAACAGCTCTCAAACGCAGCATAGATCACCTTAAAATGTAACAGCAGTCGTTAAACCAGGGGTCATTCGCTTAACCTGAGCGTGAATGTAATGGCTCTCTCAATGGCTCCAAATGAGACGTGTCCTGCACTGCACTGCAGATTTGACGCCATGCATGGTAGATCACAGGGTTATCAAAAAGGGCCCTAGTGTTCTTTTCTGCTAGCATTAGCATTCCTGGTGTCTTTAATAGTAATATTAGCATGGGCATTGGTTGAACTGGCTGTTGACCTGGTGGTGAACCCTATTGGTGCCCTCTGTCACCCTGTCCTTCCCTGGTGTCACCACTGGAAGGCGCTCTTTGTTTGTGTCTGCACAACAACACCGGGTGAAACCCTGAGAGACCAAACTGTAAATAACTTAACCTATTGTTAAGCCCTGTTCCACTGTCATTTCAGGCCTTTTGTATGGATAAATTGCTGTATCCAAGTGGTTCTCTATGGGGGTTGGAGTGTGTCTGCATATTATCCAGCATAGACCCAAGGCACAGCGAGACAATGCACTCCTAATGCTCTGCGCCACACCGGGACCCTCCAGTAAACCTTCCTGAAGTGTAAAGTGCGAGGCGAGTCTTATCCCTGTACAGGACCAGTACAAAGCCCCCCTGAGGTATGGCGAGGCAGGGAGAAAATGGATTAGACCCAGGCCTTGGCAGGGAGGCCGGCCCCAGGGCCCATGGCAGGTTAGGGAGGTCTGCGTAGGGCTTGGGTAATGTTGGAGAGGGCCAGGGGGGAAGCAGAGGAAATTGCCTGTAATTGGACATTGAGGAGAACAGTAAGAGTAAAACAGTGGGGGTTCCCTTACTGTCGCCTGCTCTGAAGCCCAGGAGCATGTACCCTAACCCCACTGTGGACCATTACACACACACACACACACACCATGCCTTCCCTGAGGCATGCTGGGGTGGTGCTGGGATCACTCATCAATACCAGCAGGTCCCCTCTACACACTCCTCCTCCGGTGCCTGCCAGACCTGCCCGCCTGTGAAAGACTAGGACGGGGGTAGAGGACACTCCCTGTGTTGTTGAGCTGTGCTCTCAACACTGCTGAGTCTGAGCTACGGTGAGACACACTATGATGTCTTGATGACATGCACCTGGGGTGCACCTGGGTAGGGTCCCACCTCATTCCCCATCTCCTCTCCCCTATGGGTCTTCAGTGGGCACTGACAAGCTCTGACTCATAGACAGACTTATTTTCAGTGTATAAGGGTAAGAGTTTGTACAGCTGAAGACCACAACACATCACTGGGCTTCCCCAGGACAGAGTGCGTCTCCCTACGGGGGGTCTATTGACTCTTGCGTGGGCCTGAGAGGTGAAACATGGCCCCGTTACACTCCATTGGAGGTGCATGTTCCAAATCCTCCACCGAGGGCTCCTAATGCCTGACTCACTGGAGACCCTAACTGCTACACCTCCTTCACACATGAGCTCCGCTGCCGGGGATCAATGATCCACAGAGCTTTTGTTTTTTACCACTCATTAAACCTGCTCGCCTACAAATGGCTACAAACTAGATACTGTGGTGCAGAACTTTTCTTTATTTTTGTATTTTTAATTTATTTCACCTTTATTTAACCAGGTAGGCTATTTGAGAACAGGTTCTCATTTACAACTGTGAGCTGGCCAAGATAAAGCATAGCAGTGTGAACAGACAACACAGAGTTACACATGGAGTAAACAATTAACAAGTCAATAACACAGTAGAAAAAGAAAAAAAAGAGTCTATATACATTGTGTGCAAAAGGCTTGAGGAGGTAGGCGGATAATTACAATTTAGCAGATTAACATTGGAGTGATAAATGATCAGGTGGTCATGTGCAGGTAGAGATACTGGTGTGCAGAAAAGCAGAAAAGTAAATAAATACATACATTTGCATATACATGTGCATGGCAAGCATTTACCAAACACCACACGGTAGAGTATTTTCACATCTTTAAACTTCCATCTTTTTTTTAGCAATTGCCTCTTAAAGAGGACACCATTCTGTATACATCTGGCCCTTCTTCGGACACTGTGCTAACAAACCTCCAAACGAGCTTCAACACCATACAACACTCCTTCCGTGGCCTCCAACTGCTTTTAAATGCTAGTAAAACTAAGTGCCGATTGCTGCCCGCACCCTCCCGCCAGACTAGCGTCACTACTCTGGACGGTTCTGACCTAGAATATGTGGACAACTACAAATACCTAGGTTCCTGGTTAGACTGTAAACTCTCCTTCCAGACTTACATTAAGCATCTCCAATCCAAAATGAAATCTAAAATTGGCTTCCTATTTCACAACAAAGCATCCTTCACTCATGCCACCAAACACACCCTCATAAAACTGACTATTCTACCGATCCTCGACTTCGGCGATTGTAATTTACAAAATAGCCCCCCACACTCTACTCAGCAAACTGGATGCAGTCTATCACAGTGCCATCTGTTTTATCACCAAAGCCCCATATACTACCCACCACTGCGACCTGTATGCTCTCGTTGACTGGCCCCCACTACATATCCGTCGCCAAACCCACTGGCTCCAGGTCATCTATAAGTCTTTGCTAGGTAAAGCTCCGCCTTATTTCAGCTCACTGGTCACCATAGCAACACCCACGCGCTCCAGCAGGTATATTGCACTGGTCATTCCCAAAGCTAACACTTCCTCTGGCTGCCTTTCCTTCCAGTTCTCTGCTGCCAATGACTGGAACGAATTGCAAAAATCTCTTGAGGCTTTTATCTCCCTCTCTAACTATAAGCATCAGCTGTCAGAGCAGCTTACCGATCACTGTACCTGTACACAGCCAATCTGTAAATAGCACACCCTACTACCTCATCCCCATATTATTACTTACCCTCTTGCTCTTTTGCACCCCAGTATCTCTACTTGCACATCATCATCTGCACATCTATCACTCCAGTATTAATGCTAAATTGTAATTATTTTCGCCTTTAGGGCCTATTTATGGCCTACCTCTCTACTCTTCTACATTTGCACACACTGTACATAAATAGATAAATTGTTCTTTTATTTTATTGACTGTTTGTTTATGTGTAACTCTGTGTTGTTGTAAATGTGAACTGGTTCTCAACTGGCCTACCTGGTTAAATAAAGATGAAATAAAATCAAATAAAAAAGAGCTGCAATGAGAGAATTTAAGCCACTTTTCATTTGTGGCACCATGCCTGGATCCAACCCTTCAACAACTCAGGAACAATGCCTGGGCTGTCATTCATTCAATCTGCCAAGGTATTTTCAGGCAGGATGCCCCTTCTTGGTTGACTGATTTAACAGACTGGCTTCAATCAGGTCGGGGTCAAACCTCCACAACCTTCACCAGGGTCTTAACCACCTAAAGCACCTTTTCAACCTTTCAACCTTTTCAATGGCCAGGGCAGCTGGATGGGATGGCCACAGGAATGCCTGTCTGAAAAGGCCCATCCTTTAAGTTCCCCTTAATGAGGACCTTTAGGCGCGCACCCCAACTGTCCGTCACACCAACTTTGCTTTATCCATTATCCGCCTTGCCCTTAAATACCTGCTGGGCTGTCCATCATCCCGGCACCCCTCCCCCCTTCGCACCCTCTCCATCCTCACACCCTAAGCTCTTCTCTCTGATAGCTTGTCCCCCCTTTGTTTGATCCTTTGACTTTCTTTCTTGAAAAGCTGGAGTAAGCTGTCGCTAGAATGCCCAGGAGCTGTAGGGTTGTCCTGCGGGGATGCCTGGGCTTGGTGCTGGGTGTTGTAAATAAAGATGTAGCTAGCTACTTGAGCTAGCTGAGTTCCCAAGTCCACCAGGGCTCAGGAGGCAGCGTGAGCTTCTACTGTAGGATTGTAGACTGTACAGAGGATTGAACTCAACTCACCGTAATCTTTCTTGCAGTATTTCTTCATGTTGATCTTCAGTTTGCCTTTCGACGCCTTGCAATAGGAGTCACAGTCTGAGCGAGAGAGAGAGAGAGAGAGAGAGAGAGAGAGAGAGAGAGGGAGAGAGAGAGAGAGTGAGCGAGAGAGAGAGAGCCAGAGAGAGAGCCAGAGAGAGAGAGAGAGAGAGAGACAGAGAGAGAGAGAGAGACAGACAGAGAGAGAGAGAGACAGAAAGAGAGAGAGACAGAGAGAGAGGGAGAGACAGAGAGAGAGAGAGAGAGAGAGAGAGAGAGAGAGAGAGAGAGAGAGAGAGAGAGATCCACACTAGGTTAAAACAACTAAAGAGGGAGCAACACAAACTAAATGTAAATCATTTGGCCTGAAATTATATAGTACTCTTGGTTGAAAAATCCATCCCCATATACTATACCAGGGAGCATAATTTAGCCGCAGAATCTCAATAGCTTCTAAAAAATAGCTAAGTTTTATCACTTACAGTTGGGAAATCACTCTCATCAAATATAGAACAAGACTAGCTGTTTGACTATTAAACTCATGGGTACACTAGCAATAGATGCCAGTCATGACCTAAATGGAAGCTGCCATCTATGGATTATACATCTATGGATTATACATCTATGGATTATACATCTATGGGTTATATATCTATGGATTATACATCTATGGATTATACATCTATGGGTTATACATCTATGGATTATACATCTATGGATTATACATCTATGGGTTATACATATATGGGTTATACATCTATGGATTATACATCTATGGGTTATACATCTATGGATTATACATCTATGGGTTATACATCTATGGATTATACATCTATGGATTATACATCTATGGGTTATACATCTATGGGTTATACATATATGGGTTATACATATATGGGTTATACATCTATGGGTTATACATCTATGGATTATACATCTATGGGTTATACATCTATGGGTTATACATCTATGGATTATACATCTATGGGTTATACATCTATGGGTTATACATCTATGGATTATACATCTATGGATTATACATCTATGGGTTATACATCTATGGATTATACATCTATGGGTTATACATCTATGGATTATACATCTATGGTTGGTTGCGGCTGTCAGTTTGCCTTTTTCCAAATACAACCGGGATAAAAACGTACAGCTAAAAAGAGAAGACTAATCTGTCTGTAGAAGCTTTAAAAGAAAACTCAATTTTGAGCAATTTTGAGTGATTCTGAGCAAACAGCGCTGTTTTTCAAAAGTAGCTCATCTTGAGATATGGCTATTGACACGAGCGCATCGGCCATCACCGGTGAGTAGCCAAGGCTTCATCTTCATTATTGGGGGGGTGCCACTGAGAAGTCTATTTCGTAACCTACTGTAGCCAAAATGTAAGAGATAAACGCAGACAATCTGTACATTACCTCAGAAATAAAATGTTGGCTGCCAGTCGTTCGCTCGATTTAGTTCCAAATGTATGGACGAGCCCCAGATGTTCTTTCTATATGTTCCGTTGCCATGGTCGCTGACAACCTTCTTCTTCCTTTCTAGCTAGCACAGTCACGAGCTCTGCCGCCAGAATAACAGCAAAGTAGCCGCATTTGTGTTTGTTTAAGCTGTATTCTTATTGACATTCATTTGGATACATCCATAACGATTTTGCCTGGCATAGCTAGAAAAGCCTGCCTTCTCGTCAGGACACTCGCCACTGTTCATTACGAGGAGACAGCATTGCAGAGCAACACTAGAATAGAAGCTGGCTAAATACACTGAACAAAAATATAAACGCAACATGCAACAATTTCAAAGATTTTACTAAGTTACAGTTCATATTAGGAAATCAGTCAATTGAAATAAATGAATTAGGCCTTAACCTATGGATTTCACATGACTGAGAGTACAGATACCTTTTAAAAAAATAAGGTAGGGGTGTGGATCAGAAAACCAGTCAGTATCTGGTGTGACCACCATTTGCCTCATGCAGCGCAACACATCTCCTCCGCATAGAGTTGTCCAGGTTGTTGATTGTGGCCTGTGGAATGTTGTCCCACTCCTCTTCAATGGCTGTGTGAAGTTGCTGGATGTTGGCCCGAACTGGAAAACTCTGTCGTACATGTTGATCGAAAGCATCCCAGACATCCTCAATGGGTGACATGTCTGGTGAGTATGCAGGCCATGGAAGAACTGGGACATTCTCAGCTTCCAGGAATTGTGTACAGATCCTTGCAACATGGGGCCGTGCATTATAATGCTGAAACATGAGGTGATGGCGGTGGATGGATGGCACAGCAATGAGCCTCAGGATCTCGTCACGGTAGCGGTATGTATTTGAAATGCAATTCTGTTCATTGTCCTTAGCTAATACCTGCCCATACCTTAACCCCACCGCCACCATGGGGAACTCTGTTCACAACGTTGACATCAGTAAACCGCTCGCCCACACGACGCCATCTGCCCGATACAATTGAAACTGATTCATCGGTGAAGAGCATACTTCTCCAGCGTGCCAGTGGCCATCGAAGGTGAGCATTTTTCCACTGAAGTCGGTTACGATGCCGTCAGGTCAAGACTCTGGTGAGGTCTACAAGCACACAGATGAGCTTCCCTGAGACGGTTCCTGAAAGTTTGTGCAGAAATGATTTGGTTGTGCAAATCCACTGTTTCATTAGCTGTCCCGGTGGCTGGTCTCAGCCGATCCCGCAGGTGAAGAAGTCGGATGTGGAGGTCCTGTGCTGGCGTGGTTACACGTGGTCTGCGGTTGTGGGTCCGGTTGAATGTAATGCCAAATTCTCTAAAACGATGTTGGAGGCAGCTTATGGTAGAGAAATGAACATTTAATTCTCTGGTGGACGTTCCTGCAGTCAGCATGCCATGCACACTCTCAAAACATGAGTAATCTGTGCCATTGTGTTGTGTCCCAAAACTCCTAAGTGAGGATTTGACAGCATAGCGCCACTTGCATCAGGACTACAACAGTGTGGATCGGGAAAATGTTCATCACTCACCACGTTAGGTCATCAGATGCTCCCAAAAATGATGTCTCTGCAAAAAATTCTACTGTAGAAAACGTTTCCCCTGTTGAACCTGCATTTACAATGTATACAATTTCAGTATGTGTGGTTTTTGGTTTAGCTTTTTGTAACAAGTACGGTCTGCATGTGTCGGCGAATATTGCGTAATGATTGCAAGGTGTCCCTGATATCTTTTCCAACTGTCCCGTTATCTGGTTTTAATGTCCATTCCCTTCTAACCAATCAGAAATGAGTACTCAACCATGCTATGGATACTTTTAATAATGTACAATCTGTGTGTATTTATATATATTCCTCCTAATAATGTACAATCTGTGTGTATTTATATATATTCCTCCTAATAATGTACAATCTGTGTATATATATATTTCTATATATATTCCTCATAATAATGTACACTCTGTGTATATACATTTCTCCTAATATCTCCTATCATATAAATGACGTTAGGCAAAATAAAATCCAAACCCATACTAAAAAAACTCATGTGGAAATCCTCAAAAGGCCTCTACTCAACGTATGCCATTATGCAAATACAATTAGAGATGCATCCGATGCTTTATTATTTATATATATATATATATATATACACATACACAAGAGAAAGGAGTTGGCATAGCCACAGGAAGATGTTTTGATTTGGGGGTGCAAAAAAATATCTAATATATATACTTCTTAATAAAAAAAATATTAAGAAATATATATATATATATTTCTTAATATTTTTTTTGCACCCCCAAATCAATACATCTTCCCGTGGCTATGCCAACTCTTGTAAACTCAACCGCTATGTCCCTCCAAACCCCACTTTTCAGACCCCCACCGACTTACTTTCTGGCCCCCACCGACTTACCCCAACTCCCATTCCTTTTCAACTCGCCCCCCAAACCCACCCTTCGAGACCCCCCCAGGGCCGTGTCAAGCTTTGGCATTTATTGCAATAGGGGAACCTAGGGGTGGTGGTCCCAGTGATGGGTGGGAGGAGGGAAGGTAGAGGGTCATAGTCACGACAAAGAGAGGTCAGGAAGGAAATTAGCGGCCCATGAAGCGTTAGCCAAAGCCCTTTCTGGTGTCCACTCCTCCACAGTGAACAAATAAATACCTGACACAGCTAGGGCCCGGCCATGGGCCTCATTTATAACCATTGCGTACATTTCAGACTAAATATCTGCATGTGCAATTTCTTAAAATAATACGTAATAAAAAATAATAATCTAAAAATATTTATATTTATAAACTTGGTGGATGCCATACATATGCATGTTTCCCGTTATAAATCATCCCGTCGTAAAACTGTGCGCGAGAACGTGCATTATAACTCATGCATGGAAACGCCCTGCATTCACCTTTTATGGTTTTACAATTAACACATTTATTTGCTGTATAATCTGGAACTATTAGAATAAAATAAATGTTATCAAATGTTTATGGAGGTGTTGCCAGCATGTTTTAACCTTTTGCAGTCATTTATTCTGTGTTTCGCAAATGACTTGTGACAGTTTCTGAAAGATAAAAACGATGGAAAATGAATTTAGACCTGTCAACAGAACGTTTGAATCCAACAATGTTTTGTATCGACTTTTTCCCAAAATATTCCGGACTGTCGTGAATTCTGAAACATTGTCCTAGGGTAACATTTTGTATTATTACAGTATTACTGTACATGCATTCTTCAATGTAAAAGGTTGACTGTCTGTTCACCTGTGAAATTCGACTGTGTGTTATAATCTGCCCTGTCTGTGGGATCACATCGGCTACAGCCAAACTGGAAACACAGTGCCTTCGGATTAAATACAAAACAATCCTAAGCAATCTACACACAATAACCCCATAATGACAAAGCGAAAACAGGTTTTTAGAAATGTTTGCTAATGTATGAACAATAAAAAACAGAAATACCTTATTTCAATAAGTACTCAGCCCCTTTGCTATGAGACTCGAAATTGAGCTCAGGTGCATCCTGTTTCCATTGATCATCCATGAGATGTTTCTACAACTTGACCTGTGGGAAATTCAATTGATTGGACATGACTTGGAAAGACACACACCTGTCTATATAAGGTCCCACGGTTGACAGTGCATGTCAGAACAAAAACCAAGCCATGAGGTTGAAGGAATTGTCCGTAGAGCTCCGAGACAGGATTGTGTCGAGGTACAGATCTGGGGAAGGGTAACAAAACATTTCTGCAGCATTGAAGGTCCCCAAGAACACTGCCTCCATCATTCTTCAATGGAAAATGTTTGGAACCACCAAGACTCTTCCCAGAACTGGCAGCCCCGGCCAAACTGAGCAATCGGAGGAGAAGGGCCTTGGTCAGGGAGGTGACCAAGAACCTAATGGTCAATCTGACAGAGCTCCAGTTCCTCTGTGGAGATGGAAGAAACTTCCAGAAGGACAACCATCTCTGCAGCACTCCACCAATCAGACTCTCAGATCATGATAAACAAGATTATCTGGTCTGATGAAACCAAGATTGAACTCTTTGGCCTGAATGCCAATCATCATTCCTGGAGGAAACCGGGCACAGTTTCTAC
This sequence comes from Oncorhynchus keta, assembly GCF_023373465.1. Lineage (NCBI taxonomy): Eukaryota > Metazoa > Chordata > Actinopteri > Salmoniformes > Salmonidae > Oncorhynchus > Oncorhynchus keta. The sequence continues at coordinate 2,731,894 of NC_068452.1, read as the reverse complement.
GGTGAAGCATGGTGGTGGCCGCATCATGCTGTGGGGATGTTTTTCTGCAGCAGGGACTGGGAGACTCGTCAGGATTGAGGCAAAGATGAACAAGGCAAAGTACAGAGAGATCCTTGATGAAAACCTGCTCCAGAGTGCTCAAGACCTCAGACTGGGATGAAGTTTCACCTTCCAACAGGACAACGATCCTAAGCACACAGCCAAGACAACGTAGGAGTGGCTTCGGGACAATCCTCTGAATGTCCTTGAGTGGTCCAGCCAGAGCCCGGACTTGAACCTGATCGAACATCTCTGGAGAGACCTGAAAAAGAGCTGTGCAGCAGCGGTCCCCATCCAACCTGACAGAGCTTGAGAAGATCTGCAGAGAAGAATGGGAGAAACTCCCCAAATACAGGTGTGCCAAGCTTGTAGCATCATACCCAAGAAGACCCCAAGCTGTAATCGCTGCCAAAGGTGCTTCAACAAAGTACCGAGTAAAGGGTCTGAATACTTATGTAAATGTGGTATTTCAGTTTTTGAAGTTTTATGAATTAGCAAAAAATACTAAAAACCTGTTTCTGCTTTGTCATCATGGGGTATTGTGCATAGATTGATGAGGGGGGGACTATTTAATACATTTTAGAATAAGGCTGTAACGTAACAGAATGTGGAAAAAGTCAAGGGGTCTGAATACTTTCTGAAGGCACTGTACATAGCCTATCTATTTAGGCTAGGTACTGTACAGTATGTATAGAGCCATGTTATCATGGAATGCTCTGCCACCAGAGGTTACTCAGGCAAAAAGCAAGGTAAGCTTAAAAAAACATAATATGTTTAGGCTACTAGTCCCAATTAAATGGGAGATGCATCGTAATTTGTTGTATGGCTACATAGGGAAAATTACCCGATCATGGCTAGAAAATAGGAGGAATTTATTCTGCAGCGGTCATGAAAATAACCCCAGGCCTACATGCAATACCTCGTAGTGTCAAAGTGGAATTGTGTTTTTAGAAATGTTTACAAATGAAATAAAAATGAAAAGTTGAAATGTCTTGAGTCAATTAGTATTCAACCCCTTAGTTATAGCAAGCCTACATAAATTCAGGAGTAGAAATGTGATTAATAAATCACAGAATACGTTGCATGGACTCACAATGTGTCCAATAATAATGTTTAACATGATTTGAATGACTACCTCAACTTTGTACCCCACACATACAATTATCTATAAGGTCCCTCAGTCGAACAGTACATTTCATACACAGATTCAACCACAAAGACCAGGTTTTCCAATGCCTTGCAAAGAAGAGCACATATTGGTAGATGAGTAAACAAATACAATAAACAGACATTGAATATACCTTTGAGCATGGTGAAGTTATTAATTACACTTTGGACTGTATATCAATACACTCAGTCACTACAAAGATACAGGCGTCCTTCCTAACTCATTTGCCGGAGAGGAAGGAAACCGCTCAAGGATTTCACCATGACTTCAAAACAGCTACAAAGTTGAATGGCTGTGATAGGAGAAAACAGAGGATGTAGTTACTCCACAATCTAATTGACAGAGTTACAAGAAGGAAGCCTATAGAGAATACAAATATTACAAAACATGCATCTTGTATGCAACAAGTCAAAAAGTAATGCTGCAAAAAATGTGTCAATGGAATCAACTTTTTGTCCTGAATACAAAGTGTTATGTTTGGGACATTTTCAACACATCACTGAGGACCACTCTTCATATTTTCAAGCATGGTGGTTGCTGCATCATGTTATGGGTATGCTTGTTATCAGCAAGGACTAAGAAACGGAATAGAGCCAAGCACAGGCAAAATCCTAACGGAATACCTGGTTCAGTCTGCTTTCCAACAGACACTGGGAGACAAATTCACCTTTCAGCATGACAATAAAATTAAATAGTTGCTTACCAAGACGACATTGAATGTTCCTGAGTGGCCTAGTTACAGTTTTGACTTAAATCGGCTTGAGAATCTATAGCAAGACTTGAAATTGGCTGTCTAGCAATGATCAAACTTGACATTTTTTTAAAGAATAATAGGCAAATTTGCACAATTCAGGTGTGGAAAGCTCTTAGAGACCTACCCAGAAAGACTCACAGCTGTAACTGCTGCCAAAGGTGATTCTAACATGTATTGACTCTTGGGTGTGAATACTTATGTAACTTAGTTATTTCTGTATTTAATTTTCAATACATTTGCAAAAAAATTCTAAAAACATGTTTTCACTTTGCAATCCATTTGAATTCAGGCTGTAACACAACGAATGTGGAATAAGTCAAGAGGTATGACTACTTTCTGGTTCTGTAGATCAAATTATTTTAGATTCCAAAAATAAAATACATTGATTTCACTCTTCTCACTAATGGCAAATGGCAGCATCTTGTTGTTATGGTTTCAGTTTTTTTTGTGGGGGTTTTGGGGGACAATCATGTCATCATATCCCTGATTTTGCACACAATACTTGCATGTTTGCAATACAATACTTCAACCACTAGAAAAGGTTGTTCTGTTTTTATAAATGGCAACTTTTACAGGAAAATGGGAGCAGGCATGTTTAGGGGAATATTTTATATGTACACATCATTTATAAATGAAGCCCCTGAACTGTACTGTGCTGGCTCAGATATTTAGTTTATTCCACCACAGTTCTATCAACTATGGTAGATGCATCAGGCCAGAGTAGTGCTGCTTGCCTTGACTCAGTTCGGTTAGGTAATGAGTACAGGTTTGTGATGAATTACTGGGACTTTAAGTGTAAATCCACACAGCCCACGTCTCTGATTTAACCTTGACAGAAAAGGTGCCAAGGCTTTCCTGATTGCCCCACGCTCCGCTGCCACACCGCCAGTCACCTTCAGTAAAGAGTGCATGACGCCAGGCCAAACATAGGAATTAAAATCTTTTGTTTCCCTTTTTTCACTCTCTGACACAAATTGGATCCAGAGTACTGTATCGGCACAGTTCCCTCAACTCTCCTCTGAAAAGGTTTTAATCGTGCTATCTTTTCACAAAGTGAGACATGAAGGGAGAGAGGGGGGGGGGAGTGAGAGGGAAGGATGAGTAGGGGAGGGGGTGATGTGTTAAGCAGGGTGATGGGCTGGTAGGAGGAAGACCTTTCAGCCAGCCTGAATATGAACAAACTTCATTGTTGTGACCAGGTCCGTGCTCCATGCCTGCCTTATACTTCCCTTTATATTCTGGGTGAATGAGGTTGCCTGGGTAACGCTGAAACGAGGAAAAATGCACCCAAAGTAGAGGAGGGTGGGAGAGTGGCTGGGGGGACACTAGAAGAGGACGAAGTTGGTTGGCGGGGTGAGGGGTTTCAAGTAACCCCAAAATCGTCTCAGCTGATGGGGTTGGAGAAGGTAGTTGTGAGGGGAAAAATGGCACAGTAGATGAAATTGAGTCTATACTAGGCAGAGCGGCGCCTGATTTCCATGTAAATGACGACCCGGACCTGTGGAAAAGGCTGCTTTTGCTTTCCCATAAACCCCCTTGATGGCATCATGATACTTTCCTTTGATAACGCCCGTTGGCCATTAGTGTACTCCTGAGACGAGCACCCCCAGATCCCCATACAGGACCAGGCAGTCCCCCACCGCGAGGACAAATGTACCCTTTGTGTGGGACACTCTAGTCAGGGGAAGTGGAATGAGTCCAGGGGCACTGAGCTCTGTGTACCTCCCCTCCGCGCCTCCTCTCTCCATCCCCTCTCTACGCTCTCTTACTGGGAGGTGTCGTTCCCTTTGTTTCTCGGTTGTTTGAGCGAGGAAGGAGAAACGCTGAGAGACGCTCCTTTGCCGCCTGGATGTGTCTGTGTTTCTTTAGCAGTGGGAGAGATTGATTGACACCCTCATACAGTCTTTAAATCCTAGGCACATTTTTCAGACTTTTATCTACATGGATAAAAGTAGCGCAAAGACCTAGACAGGACCCAGTGACAGGGACCTGCTTAGCTGGAACAAAGAGGTGTAAATAGGGGCATGGGGGAGGCCTTTCTCCTCCCTACTTCTTTCTTCTCCGTGAACAAGACTGATTGAGAGACAAATTGTGGCAAATAAAGCATGTAATTAGATTATAGCCACAGTGCCTGGGCTGTTGGGCTGCTGGGATCATTGCAGTAGGGCTGGACCCAGTCCAAAGAGAGTTTTCTTAATTGTTTTCTTTCTTTCTTTCTTTTTCTTTGTTTCTTCATTTCTTTCTTCTCTCTGGCCGTGTCCAGTGTTGTAGTCCTTGAGACCGGTCTTGAGACTAAATATTGAGTGTCTCGGTCTTGTCTCTGTGTAAGGAAGAACAAACTGCTCTTCTGAAATATGAACACAGAACATTTTGAACTCTTATCGTGGCGATATGACACTATTACAGTCATGGTCTTGAATTGGACTTGCATTTGTCTGGTCTTGACTCGGTCTTGACTCGGTCTCGCCCCCCTCCAGCCTCGGACTCGATTTGCTCCGGTCTTGGTCTTGAATCGGTCTCAGTTTAGGTGGTCTCAAACACAACACTGGCCGTGTCCAAATACCCATAATTGCGTTCTAAACAGTAGGAATTTTTGGTATTTTTGGTATGTGAAAATAGAATGTTTTATAGTATGTTAAAAAAAATGGTATGCCGTGTCATACTCGTTTCGGCTTTTCATCTACTACAAATTTGCTGCGTGCTATTGAGGAAGAGAATCCTCTTTTCAGATCCAGGCGTGTTTGACAGCAGCTGATAGTGAGACCTGCTGCACCATAATGATCCTCTTTTCAGATCCAGACGTGTTTGACAGCAGCTGATAGTGAGACCTGCTGCACCATAATGATCCTCTTTTCAGATCCAGACGTGTTTGACAGCAGCTGATAGTGAGACCTGCTGCACCATAATGATCCTCTTTTCAGATCCAGACGTGTTTGACAGCAGCTGATAGTGAGACCTGCTGCACCATAATGATCCTCTTTTCAGATCCAGACGTGTTTGACAGCAGCTGATAGTGAGACCTGCTGCACCATAATGATCCTCTTTTCAGATCCAGACGTGTTTGACAGCAGCTGATGGTGAGACCTGCTGCACCATAATGATCCTCTTTTCAGATCCAGACGTGTTTGACAGCAGCTGATAGTGAGACCTGCTGCACCATAATGATCCTCTTTTCAGATCCAGACGTGTTTGACAGCAGCTGATGGTGAGACCTGCTGCACCATAATGATCCTCTTTTCAGACCCAGACGTGTTTGACAGCAGCTGATAGTGAGACGTGCTGCACCATAATGATCCTCTTTTCATACCCAGACGTGTTTGACAGCAGCTGATAGTGAGACCTGCTGCACCATAATGATCCTCTTTTCAGATCCAGACGTGTTTGACAGCAGCTGATAGTGAGACCTGCTGCACCATAATGATCCTCTTTTCAGATCCAGACGTGTTTGACAGCAGCTGATAGTGAGACCTGCTGCACCATAATGATCCTCTTTTCAGATCCAGACGTGTTTGACAGCAGCTGATAGTGAGACCTGCTGCACCATAATGATCCTCTTTTCAGATCCAGACGTGTTTGACAGCAGCTGATAGTGAGACCTGCTGCACCATAATGATCCTCTTTTCATACCCAGACGTGTTTGACAGCAGCTGATAGTGAGACCTGCTGCACCATAATGATCCTCTTTTCAGATCCAGACGTGTTTGACAGCAGCTGATAGTGAGACCTGCTGCACCATAATGATAGAATGGGGGGAAACGGTGCAGTTTCACATCAGATGACGTGTTCTCAGTATGGGTGAGTCTAGTATGGTGATATCTGTTGCCTATTGAATAGATTTTTACTAAACAGTACATTCTAAACAGTATGTAGTATGGGTAGTACACAGTATGCAGTTTCTGTATGTAGTAGGCAAGACAGGTTTCGTATACGGCCTCTTTCTCTCTCTTTCATTCATTCATTCTTTCATCCTCCTGAAGTAAGAGAACAGTTGTTTTCGATCCCAGTGAGCGACAGAGCTGGGAAGCGACAGAGCTGGGAAACAACAGAGCGAAAGCTTCTATTTATGATTCATGACATGATGGTTTTGTGTGTTGTTTGTTTTGGGCGGCATGTTCTGTGGAACCAATCTGAAAAGAAGAGTGTGGTCATCCCTATTACTGCAATTGAGTTTCAGTGGAGTCAGTGGGCAATGAGGCTGGCTCCATCCCGACATGCAGACAACAGAAGACAGTGAGAGAGGCTGATGCCAATGTGTTCATGTTGTGAGAGCCAGGCTGAGATCGCCAAGCCATAAATCATATTGTGGGTTTGTTATCGATGATGATGACACGCCAATACAATGCTATTACGGTGCTATTTTCTCCCCGTTCTCTCCCTCTCCCTCGGGTCAACGTTTCTCTCTCGCCTCTCTCTCTCTCTCTCTCCTCTCTCTCTCTCTCTCTCATATTAAACTAGGAGCAGGTAATAAAGCCCAGTGAGGCAGCAGAGAGTATTAGCGGGGTGTGTAGCGTGGATCCAGAGAGAGACTCATGTCCCAAATATCCAGGGAGGGTCTCACCGCAAATCCTGAACCATTCCAGCCACAAAAAAACCCACATCTTTCTTATCATCATCATCGTGACCCATATCCTGGATCATGTTCATAAGGGCACACCGTCCCAAAACATTTTGTAACCGAAAACGAACACTTCTCATTGGATGACTTTCGACAGTAACTCCCCGTTTTATAGCGATTATGACTGTTTTTCTTCCATTTCGTGCCTAATTAATACCACCCTGGTTGTGGTCACTGGTTGATATTATGGTGGTCAGCTCAGCTGTTATAATCTCCTCCACATTCCGTTGCTCTACAGACATCTCTGTCAGGCGAGGACCAAGGGGGAGTGACTACTCACACTATCCGTGACCTAACCGTACAATATGTGTTTTGTCTGTGCCTTGCCGTCCGAGATATTCGCCATGCATTCCACCCCTCCATGTACTCAGGGAGGTGGGGAACCCAGAACACATCGTTGGAGACAAATTAATACCCCCCCCACCCACCACCACTTCTCTCAACTGACTCTGATGGGGTTGGGGTAGGAGGGAGGCACCTGCTGCACAGCTGTCCAGCCTCGCCTATAATCAGCCCACCCCAAGCATGCTGGTTTCTCTTCCTTTAGTCCTACCTTACAAACCAAAGTAGCAATGATGTCATGACTCGTCACTTAAAGTCTCTCCATCTAGATAAAACAATGTATATCTGCATCAGTCTGTATGTCTCTCTCTCCAACACTTGACATGTTGCGTTTATATTTTTGTTCAATGTATACATTTAAAGTGTTGGTTTCATGAGCTGAAATAAGCACAAAAACAGAGATGAGATCCTGAGGCCCATTGTCGTGCCATTCATCTGCTGCCGTCACCTCATGTTTCAGCATGATAATGCACGGTCCCATGTCGCAAGGGTCTGTACACTATTCCTTGAAGCTGAAAATGTCCCAGTTCCTCCATGGCCTGCATACTCATCAGACATGTCACCCATTGAGCATGTTTGGGATGCTCTGGATCGACGTGTACGACAATGTGTTACAGTTTCCGCCAATATCCACAACTTCACACAGCCGTTGAAGAGGAGTGGGACAACATGCCACCGGCCACAATCAACAGCATGGTCAACTCTATGCGGAGGAGATGTGCGGTGCTGCATGAGGTAAATGGTGTTCACACCAGACACTGACTGGATTTCTGATCCACGCCACTACCTTTTTTTTAAGGTGTCTGTGACCAACAGATGCATATCTGTGTTCCCAGTCATGTGAAATCCATAGATTAGGGCCTAATGAATTTATTTAAATTGAATGATTTCGATACATGAACTGTAACTCAGTAAAATCTTTGCATGTTATATATTTTTTCAGTATATATATGCTTCACTAACGACATAGGCACACATTTGGGGGACTGGTGGTGAGGCCCTGGTAAGAACAACCACATCTGTCACCAATCATGCATTGGATGAGATCCCATTTGTCCACGTACCAAGCCATCCAGTGGTTGGCTCAGTCCAGACCCAGTAATGTGTGAAACTATGTATCCTCTGGTTTAGAAGCCTGAGTGGTCCCAGCGGACCTCTGTCTGTCTACCCAGGAATCTGACGTGACCGATACAATCTGTCAGTCAAAGTGCCCCACCTTGCAATCTGCTTGATTTCAACATCTCCCATTTCTATAGAGTGTTCATAGTATGTCGCACCCATTCACGTTGTATGTACAGGAATTCCCCCAGGTGATTACGTTATACGGAGTTACGTGGTCAGTATCATTATATGTTTCCTCTATAATGATGTTTACATTGGTCCGATGACAGAGTTTAATCAATAGGATTATAACGGGAGTTCTTTAGCTCTTATTCCGCAAGAACACCTATGCGTTAATGCTCACTCAAATGCAGAGAATCAGGGACAACGGAACTAGGGAGAACTATGGCGAATTATCAAGTGATGTCGAAAATCGAGATTTCTTGACAGTGATTCACTTGCCTTTTGATAACCTCTGTGTTCCCTGTTCAGGATACAATACATGGGAACCCACAGTTTGTTTAGTTCAGCCAGGGAAGGATGCGAAGGATATAATGTTGCTCCCAGACTAGGGAGGGGATGTGTGTCTATTTGTCAATAACAGCTGGTGCGCAATGTCTAATATTAAGATAGTCTTGAGGTATTGCTCGCCTGAGTACCTCATGATAAGCTGTAGACGGCACTATCTACCATAAGAGTTTTCATCTATATTTTTCGTAGCCGTCTATTTACGACCACAAACCGACCATGGCACTAAGACCGCACTCAACAAGCTGTATAAGGCCCTAAGCAAACAAGAAAATGCTCATTCAGAAGCGGCACGCCTAGTGGCCAGGGACTTTAATGCAGACAAACTTAAATCCGTTTTACCTCATTTCTACCTGCATGTCACAGATGCAACCAGAGGAAATAAACTTTAGACCACCTTTACTCCACACATCGCCCTCCATTTGGCAAATCGAACCATAATTCTATCCTCCTGATTCCAGCTTACAAGCAAAAACGAAAGCAGGCAGAACCAGTGACTCGCTCAATACGGAAGTAGTTAGTTGACGCAGATGCTACGCTACAGGAATTTTTTGCTAGCACAGACTGGAATATGATCCAGGATTCATCCAATGGCATTGAGGAGTATACCACCTCAGTCACTGGCTTCATCAATAAGTGCATCGACGACATCGTCCCCACAGTGACCGTACATATCCCAACCAGAAGCCATGGATTAAAGGAACATGTGCACCAAGCTAAAGGCTAGAGCTGCATCTTTCAAGGAGCGGGACACTAATCCGGACGCTTTTCAGAAATCCCGCTATGCCCTCAGACGGACCACCAAACAAGGAAAGCGTCAATACAGGACTAAGATTGAATTCTACTACACCGGCTCTGATGCTCGTCGGATGTGGCGGGGCTTGCAAACAATTATAGACTACAAAGGGAAACCCAGACATGAGCTGCCCAGTGACACGAGCCTACCAGACAGGCTAAATGCCTTTTATGCTTGCTTCGAGGCAAGCAACACTGAAGCATGCATGAGAGCACCGGCTGTTCCGGACGACTGTGTGATCATTCTCTCCGTAGCTGATGTGAGCAAGACCTTTAAACAGATCAACAGATGGATTACCAGGATGTGTACTCTGAGCATGCGTGGACCAACTGGCAAGTGTCTTCACTGACATTTTCAACCTCTCCCTGACAGAGTCTGTAATACCTACATTTCAAGCAGACCACCATAGTCCCTGTGCCCAAGAAAGAGAAGGTAACCTGCCCAAATGACTACTGCCCCGTAGCACTCACGCCGGTAGCCATGAAGTGCTTTGAAAGGCTGGTCATAGCGCACATCAACATCATCATCCCGGAAACCCTAGAACCACTCCAATTTGCATACCACCCCAAGAGATCCAAAGATGATGCAATCTCAATCGCACTCCACACTGCCTTTTCCCACCTGGACAAAAATAACACCTATATCAGAATGCTGTTGACTACAGCTCAGTGTTCAACACCATAGTGCCCACAAAACTCATCACTGAGCTAAGGACCCTGGGACTGAACATCTCCCTCTGCAACTGGATCCTGGACTTCCTGACGGACCGCCCCCTGGTGGTAAGGGTAGGCAACAACACATCTGCCACAGTGACCCTTAACACAGGGAACACTCAGAGGTGCGGGCCCCTCAGCGGTGCGTACCTCTCCCTCAACGTGAGCAAGAAAATGGAGATGATGGTGGACTACAGGAAAAGGAGGGCCGAACACGCCCCCATTTACATCGACGGGGCTGAAGTGGAGTGGGTCGAGAGTTTCAAGTTCCTTGGTGTCAACATTGCCAACAAACTATCATGGTTCAAACACACCAAGACAGTTGTGAAGAGGGCACGACAATGCCCTTTCCCCCTCAGTAGACTGAAAAGATGGGTCCCCAGATCCTTTCAAAGGTTATACAGCTGCACCATCGAGAGCATCCTGACCAGTTGCATCACCGCCTGGTATGCGACCGCCGCTCGGCGTCCGACCGTAAGGCGCTACAGAGGGTAGTCCGTATGGCCCCAGTACATCACTGAGGCCAAGCTTCCTGCCTTCCAGGACCTATATACTAGGCGGTGTCAGAGGAAGGCCCACAAAATTGTCAATGACTCCAGTCACCCATGTCACAGACTGTTCTCTCTGCTACCACATGGCAAGCTGTACCAAAGCGCCTAGTCTAGGTCCAAAAGGCTCCTTATCAGCTTCTACCCCCAAGCCATAAGACTGCTGAACAATTAATAAAATGGCCAGCTGGACTATTTGGTTTTCACACTGCTGTTACTCGCTGTTTATTATCTATGCATAGTCACTTTACCCGTACCTACATGTACACGTCACCTCGACTGACCTGTACCCCCGCACATTGACTTGGTACTGGTACTCCCTGTATATAGCCTTATTATTGTCATTTTATTGTGTTACTTTAGTTTATTTAGTTAATATTTTCTTAACTGTCTTTTGTAAAAACTGCATTGTTGGTTAAGGTCTTGTAATTAAGCATTTCACAATTCACCTGTTGTATTGATTTGGTGATATTGCAAAAAAAAGCATGAAACAGGGAGAGAAGAGGAGTGATGGAAAGAGGGGAAAAAAGAGGAGGGGGGGGGGGGCTTTACTCTCCAACACCAGCAGTAACCTCACTTCCCTGTCAATCTGATCTGTCAGAACAGCAGTAGAGACGGCCAACGGGAGGTCTGAGAACAGCTGCCAGGCGCTCTGGCACGCTACAACTCCTCTCTCTGTCTGGGAGAGGAACATCGCTATGACCACACTTTTCCACGAGCTAGGGGCAAAGGGGAAGGATGTAGCCTGTGTTGCCCTCTGACAGGTTCTTGTAGTGACTAACAAGTGACAAATCTTCATTGCCATCTTTGTTCATTTGTAATGCCGTTCTTAACATTCTTTCCTGAATAGTTTTTTCTCATACCATGTCTCTAGCTTAATTTTCAAGTTTAACAAGTGTTTATATAAAAGTTACATCAATTTCCATTTCAACTCTCCATGTTAATTAATAAGATTTAACTAAGGAAGTAGTCCATTAAATTATATATATACAATACTGCCGTGTTTTGACAGTAGCTGGTGGGAGAGTGATGTACGCTGTATAATTTGAAAGAAATCCCCTCTGAACAAGCTACTGTCTCATCTCTCCTGAATTCGAGAAAGAGCTCGCTTCCCTGATTAGCACCAGAGTCCCAAATTCCTCTCTCTTCCTTTCACTACCATATTCCCTCTCTTTTCCTCTTAGAGAGACAAAATCAACAGATCAACAATATCACGGCCCAGAACGTTGCCGTGCCAACATCCCACTGCGTTCCAGTTACACAGTTAATTGGATGAAGAGTGTAAGATTAAAGGACCTACATCCCAAGGCAACGGCTAATTGATTTAATATTTATGAACTTCTAACGAGGGGAGTGAGGGGGAAGGCAACAGGGATCAAATTTAAACTGTACTCGCTCTAACATTTCACGTGAAGGAAATGTTTAGTTAGAAGGGGTGGGGATGGGAGAGAGGGAGAGCAGTTCTTTCTGTTTTCTGCTCAGCCTAAATACACACTGTAAACCAAATCCTAGCTAAAGGCATTATGGGTATCCACAGGTGTAGCCAGTGGAATTTAAACCGTTTGATATCAACAAATGAGTCTCAAGAACATGCTCTGATAATCCCATGTTGCAGAGGAATTAGGATCACACAAGCAGTGTAGTGAGAGATAAGGACTGAGACTGAGACTGGATCCACTCACCTGCTGGCTCCTCTGTACTGCTGGCTGTGGTTGTCGGGGGAACAACGGGAATCTCTGTTTCCAGGTAAAAACACCATACAAACACAGACAAGAATTAGCTTCATTATGTTTTAATACATTTGACATAGAATTAAAGAGTTATGCAAATTAAGACGAGTATACAATACAATAAGAGTGTTTATTTTCCAGCAGACAAGCTTTAGTATTTATGTACAACCTACAGTTTTTCAGTAGATGTAGACGTGCTGTGTGGGGTAACTGTACGAAGGGATGGTTACTAGTTAGGTTTCGCCTTTAGAGAGTTACTTTCTCAGCTGTACAGTACCCATATTAGGAAGTCTGAGAACTGAGGACTTCCTAATATGAATGCCGTACAGGTGGAGCTACCTGGCAGATCAGGTCAAAGGGGAACAGCGAGATTCAATCTTAAGATCTGGAGGGGAGATATCAGGGGGGTAAAATCTGTAATGTCTCCCCCCTCACGCCTCTATTCGCCCCCACAACGAGGTATCTGCGGTTTTACACCCAAGACTTCCTTCTCTCAGCTCTCCTTCACCCTCTCGTGTAGGCTATTTACAGAGGCAGGAAGTTGACATTGAATGAAGCCATGCATGAAAATAGCTCCTCTTATCTCCAAAGGAGCAGGATGGTAACATTAGATAACAATAGATATAAAACCTAATGCATTTTGTTACACTGGCGGCAAAACGGGGATAAAACCGCCGAAACAGGTGTGTAAGCAGCGAGGGGAAGCAAGGACAGAGAAGCACAGATACAGTTGAATGAGAACACATAGGTAAAAGGAAAGGGTGGCAAGATAGATAAGATACACAGGAAAGGAAAAGAGCACAATAGCAGTGTATTGGCGGTCATGCATACAGTGCCTTGCAATAGCATTCACCCCCCTTGGCGTTTTTCCTATTTTGTTGCATTACAACCTGTAATTTAAGATTTTTATTTGGATTTCATGTAATAGACATACACAAAATAGTCCAAATTTGTGAAGTGAAATGAAAAAAATGATTTGTTTAAAATAAATCTAAAAAAATGAAAAAACAGAAAAGTGGTGTGTTTTTGTCTTCACCCCCTTTGCTATGAAGCCCTTAAATAAGATCTGATGCAACCAATTACGTTCAGAAGTCACATCATTAATTAAATAAAGTCCACCTGTGTGCAATCTAAGTGTCACATGATCTGTCACATGATCTCAGTATATATACACCTGTTGTGAAAGCCCCCAGAGTCTGCAACACCACTAAGCAAGCGGCACCATGAAGACCAAGGAGATCTCCAAACAGGTCAGGGACAAAGTTGTGGAGAAGTACAGATTTGGGTTATAAAAAAAGATCAGAAACTTTGAACATCCCACAGAGCACCGTTAAATCCATTATTAAATAATGGAAAGAATATGGCACCACAACAAACTTGCCAAGAGACGGCTGCAAACCAAATCTCACGGAGCAGGCAAGGTGGGCATTAATCAGAGAGGCAACAAAGAGACTAAAGAAAACCCTGAAGGAGCTGCAAAGCTTCACAGTGGAGATTAGAGTATTTGTCCATAGGACCACTTTAAGCGGTACATTCCACAGAGCTGGGCTTTACAGAAGAGTTGCCAGAAAAAAAGGCATTGCTTACAGACAAAAATAAGCTACACGTTTGGTGTTCGCCAAAAGGTATGTGGGAGACTCCCCAAACATATGGATGAAAGTCCTCTGGTCAGATGAGACTCAAATTGAGCTTTTTGGCCATCATGGAAAACGCTATTCCATCACCCCGAGAACGCCATCCCATCATTCTGTGGGGATGTTTTTCATCGGCAGGGACTGGGAAACTAGTCAGAACTGAAGGAATGATGGATGGCACTAAATACAGGGACATTCTTGATGGAAACCTGTTTCAGTCTTCCAGAGATTTGAGACTGGGATGGAGGTTCACCTTCCAGCAGGACAATGACTGCTAAAGCAACACTTGCTTGGTTTAAGGGGAAACATTTCAATGTCTTGGAATGGCCTAGTCAAAGCCCAGACCTCAATCCAATTGAGAATCTGTGGTTTGACTTAAAGATTGCTGTACACCAGCAGGAACTCATCCAACTTGAAAGAGCTGGAGCAGTTTTGTCTTGAAGAATGGGCAAAAATCCCAGTGGCTAGATGTGCCAAGCTTATAGAGACATATCCCAAGAGACTTGCAGCTGTAATTTCTGCAAAAGGTGGCTCTACAAAGTATTGACTTTGTGGGGTGAATAGTTATGCATGCTCAAGTTTTCAGTTTTTTTGTCTTATTTCTTGTTTGTTTCACAATAAAAAATATGTTGAATCTTCAAGATGGAATGCATGTTGTCTCAATCAAATGATACAACCCCCCCCAAAAAATCAATTTTAATTCCAGGTTGTAAGGCAACAAAATAGGAAAAATGCCAAAGGGGGTGAATACTTTCTCAAGTCATTGTAGATGAAGATTCTGTGTGGTAAAGGAAGAAAGAATCAAGTCTTTTGCTCAACGCCTCTGATTTGATTAGGACTTATCCCAATCGTTTATTTAAATGTTATTTATTTCACCTAGTGGTTAAGAGTGTTGGGCCAGTAACCAAAAAGTTGCTCCCGTACTGCCTTTGAGCAAGGCAGTTAACCCCCAACAACAACTGCTCCCCGGGCGCCGATGACGTGGACGTCGATTAAGGCAGCCCCCCGTGACTCTTTGATTCAGAGGGGCTGGGTTAAATGTGGAAGACACATTTTGGTTGAATGCATTCAGTTGTCAAACTGATTAGGTATCCCTTTCCCTTAATTGTTTAATTTATACAGGCCTAATTTATACAGGCCTAATTTGTCATTAAGAATGCAAGCATTTGTCTTGTGACAAGAAAATAAATTGCTGCCAGAGGCCATGTGGTTTTTACTCCCTACTGATTACTCTGTGTCACTGCTAATCGACCTGCCAAGCCCTGATAGCTGATCAGGATTCAGCCACGCGTGCCAGATCACATAATAATAATGAGCCTGTTTCTCATAATCAACTCGTATGGTCTGATTTACGACCCTCTACATTGGAAAGTATGTGAAGTTAGAGATATGACATTTTATCCCTCCCTGTTAAAACTGAAATTGGCAAGAGGTTTCAGTATCGCTAAATGTTAATGGGAAGGGCTTTCAAAAAGATTATTTAGCAATTATTGAAGAAACTAAATATTTGTGTTGATCCCATCTGATCGCTGGGACCTCAGCATCTCCAAGTTTCACACCTCCGACTGAGTGGCTCGACTTTCCCAGGAAAATCAAAGATATCCGATTCCAATGGAGTTCGTAGGTTTAAATATCCCCTTGGCTTGGACATTGGCCAAAAATATCCCTTCGGAAGAATTCATTTCGGAATAGCTTTTATATAACCTCTGAATCATCATTTTATTGACCAAAATCAGCAATTAAAATGTATTGTTTTGGAGTCTGAAAACAAATGCCAAATAATTAAGATAAAGTGGCAGCCATTTTATTTTTGTTTTGAGATGCTGATTGTCCTTGGTCATTGGCCCTTTTCCCTTTTCAGCCAATGAGGGACACTGGTGGATCCTGGAGATGGTGTTCGTTAACTAGACCGGGACTTGGCAGTGTTGTATTTATGGGGACTGTCAACATTGGAAGGTTGAGGCTTCACAGAGGATTCTGGGGGATGATTTGTTTATTTTAGTTTTCAGATTTACCGGGTGGTCAGAACACTGTGACTAAATGCTTGTCTGAGGAAACCAATGGAGGAGAGAAAGAAGAAGAGTAGGATTCTGTGCCATGTAGTGTGTGTTTGTCAAGCCAGGACAGAGGAGGGAGGGACAGTGGGTGGGTGGGTGGTTGAGGGGATGGAGGGTGGATGGGAGGGACGGTGGGTGGGTGTATGGATTGGAGGGAGGTTGGGAGGGAGGGTGGGTAGGTGGATGGATTGGAGGGAGGGTGGGTTGGTGGGTGGGTGGGTGGGAGGGAGGGGGAGGGAGGGAGGGAGGGAGGGAGGGAGGGAGGGGTGGGTGGGGAGGGAGGGAGAGGAGGGAGGGAGGGAGGGAGGGAGGGTGGATGGATGGATGGGAGGGACGGAGGGTGGGTGGGTGGGTGGGTGGATGGATGGGAGGGAGGGACGGAGGGTGGGTTGGTGGTTGAGTGGGTGGGGGTGGGTGGGTGGGTGGGTGGGTGGGTGGGTGGGTTGGTAGTTGGGTGTGTGGGTGGGTGTGTGGGTGGATGGATGGGAGGGACGGAGGGTGGTTTGGTGGTTGGGTGGGTGGGTGGATGGATGGATGGATGGGAGGGACGGAGGGTGGGTGGGTGGGTGGATGGATGGGAGGGACGGAGGGTGGGTGGGTGGGTGGATGGATGGATGGATGGGAGGGTGGGTGGGTGGATGGGAGGGACGGAGGGTGGGTGGGTGGGTGGGTGGGACGGAGGGTGGGTGGGTGGTTGGGTGGGTGGATGGATGGATGGATGGATGGGAGGGTGGGTGGGTGGATGGGAGGGACGGAGGGTGGGTGGGTGGGTGGGACGGAGGGGTGGGTGGGTGGGTGGGTGGGTGGGTGGGTGGGTGGGTGGGTGGGTGGGTGGGTGGGTGGGACGGAGGGTGGGTGGGTGGGTTGGACGGTGTAGTTGGTTGGTTAGTTGAGTGAGTTTGTTCCTTTTTGTAAATTGACCATTTTCTTTGTGGAGGTGTGTATGAAAGTTTCAAGCATAGAGATGGAATGGGCAAAAGTCATATCTCGACCAAAGGTTTTAATATGGGTGGCTGGTGGCTGGTGAGGCAAGTTCAGGCAACTAGGAAAGGCTGGGTTCCACGTACTTATGCAGGGGGCAATGGGCGAGCGGCTCTGCT